>NC_071270.1:4792500-4855000 GCF_023375685.1 Ictalurus furcatus
TGACGTCTCAGGTGCGATTTAACGCTGCGGTTAGAACATTCGCACCAAGACCCCGAGATGTTCTGACTCTGCGTTTCTCACACGCCCGATTACTTCAGTATCCAGTTGTGGCTAATTAAATGAAAAGCAGGCTCATGACGGAAGCCATTTTGACTTTCTGCATGTTTACTCTGGAGAACGCTTGGTCTCGCACACGAGGACGCGTCCCAGTACGACGAAGACGAGAGCATCTCATCTGTATCCACCTTCGCAAAAGTCCCCTCACCACATGACCACTGCTTTGATCTTGTTATTCAGGAAGCAATCAAAAATGTTCAAGAACACGGACACACACACAGAGGACTGTAGAGAATTTGGCCCTCTTGCTGGACTGCGGTTTAATTTTTCACCCGTCTTTCATGCTGACTCAGAAACAAGCCTCCATTGTCTCACGTCTTACACTTCCTTGTTTCTCCCACCTATTTTATCATTCGCAAGTGGCAAGATCAAACACGGCACCGGAGAAACACTGCGAGAGAGAAAGCGAGAGGGAGAGAGAGAGGGAGAGAGAGAGAGAGAATCTCTCCAGAGAGGATATGCGATGTGGTGAGGAGACTTTTCTCAAACTGTGACGGAACTGAAATGAGACAAAACCAGTAAAGGAAAAGTTTCTGCTGAATTTCTACAACTGAAATTCACAACCGTGGTGTTCTACACGTCCAGCTGGATTAAGAATAAACGGGTCGGTAGAACCCTAAAATTTGCAGGAACCTCGTAGGAGCGCTTAAAACCGCTACGTAAAAGCGTTCTCAAATCACCAAGAAAAGTGGACGGATTCAAAAATCTACACTTTTAGAAAATGTACACCCCTTAACGGGTTCTTCTGGCGTAGGAAGTTACTTTTATAATTATCCCATAAACTCTTAACCCTACAAGAACCCTTGTATTTAACGGGGTAAGTGTGTTTACACAACCCTCCAAATGACCGCTCGTTATTTTTACGTTTACGAGCAGCGTACGAGTTTTTCCATCAGAAAGAGTTCCACATAGAACACTCCTTAAGAACTGAAGAACCTTTAATTATCCAATGAACCCCCAAAGAACTACTGACGATCCCTTTTTTTTTCCCCCCTAAGTGTACCAAGTAGCAGTTCAGCTAAATATTCAGCTTCTAGGTGTTAAGAAGAAAATAATGAGCTGTGATTGGTGGATTTTGTATCCAACACTACGACCCCAGTGAATTGGTTAATCATAAGGTCCTTCCCGTCTAAAACGGGTTCTCCTTGGAGCCGTGTCCAATTAGCCAAACCCACAACTGACATGTTGAACGTCTCGTAATGAATCGTAGAAAATTCGGTTCCGAATTGAACTCCGACTCATCGTCGTTTGTCGAAGAATTAAGGGTTTTAAATCTTTCATAAAAGTGTTTGGAGAACATGGTTTTTTTTCTAGTTGTAGGAACATGAGCTGAAACATTTAAGTTATTAGTTGTGTCTCGTTTGAGGTTGTAGACCTTTTTAAGAGTGTAGGAACGGCCGTGATGCCGATAATCCCTAACAGGGACGAGGTTTGTCTCGTCATCTTTCTCCGCTCATGCAAGGACACGGCATTTTCCAGTTGTTTTCGACGGAACATGGTTACTAAAAACGTCTGTAAATGCAGACGAAACAGATGAGCAGCATGTTTATGATTACACGCACGCACACAATGCTGAAGTTGTTTTTAATATTCTGATCGTACACGTCGTGTTTAACGTCGCTGCAGCGCCGTGAACTCGGCGTGACCGGTGCCGGACCGTTCCGTAGTCGCCGTAGGTCTGTGGGTCGAGTCAGCATGTGTCCCCGAAGCCATCGAAGTCGACAGGAAACGTTTAGACAAGCGCCTCCCATCCGCTACACGAAAGGAACCCGAAGCCTGAGCGCCGAAGAAGTGCTCCGAAACAAATGGCACCCTCTGAAGAGCAGCAGCTCAGTGACCTCGGACCTGGCTGCTCCTGCTGAGAACGATTCTCCTCGGGTTCGTTTTCACAACCGCGCACGCTGACTCACAACTCCGGCCAACGTTTCATTCCTAATAACAAATGACAGATTAATGAGAGATCAGAAGAATGCACAACGCAACCCAAAGCAATCAGGGACGGTAAGCAGAACGTCAACGTGGACCGCTTTCACTCCATGCCTTAAAAGAAAATCGTGCAGAACTTCCTCGGAAAATAATAAACGTTTATATTTAGGTGTTTGGAAGTTAGACTATCTATTTACGAGGCTCTTTGCGGCCTGTTTGTTTGATTAAACGTTTCGATAAAATTCGACGAATTTCAAAAGAAAGGCGGCGGCGTCACAGCTCGAGTAAATGGAAAAGGAGCGTATTTACTGCAGCTGTAATGGTGTATTTCCTCTCGGCTCAAACAGTCAGTCAGCAGAAGCCTCTCCATCACACTCACACACACACACACACGCTCACTGCTGGGCTTTTGATGTCACACACTCATTCCTGCTCTGTTTGTACTACAATAACAGAGACTTTTGAAGACACAACGCCGTCTGAAATGGAGAAGCACGGTCCACGCTGTTTACTTTCTGAATTAGTCATGTTTATAGATTCATACGGTGTTCACATTTTCCTTTTCCTAATTTGATTATTATTATTAATAATTATTAAACACCTCCTGTATAACTACTGTTTATAATGACAATATTTAAAGTATAATTTGGACTCAATATTCCGTGTGTCCAAAACAATGACAGCAAATGAGGAGTCTAACATTAAGATGGAAAGTAAATAAAACTCACTTGAGCGCGCTGTGTGTGTGTGTAACAGACATGAAAGTGGCTTTAATCATAAGCGGCCCGCTGTAGAAGAGCACAGACTGTTCTCATGTCAAATCCTGCGGCTTCCTTAATAAATGACAAAAAAAATCCCTTCATTTTCAATAAAAACGGGACATTAGATGGAAAAGTAATCCCTTCTGGGATCCTTTGGAATCTTCAGGGTCAAGAGTTGATCATGTTTATGTACTTTACCTCCGACTGTTACAAAGCGCTGACACTGGAGACTCCTTCCGTAGGCTACACGTTGCCTTTACAGCAAGCTTCGCCAGAGCAACAATTTTTTTAAGCTGTTTATTATGAGTGGAGCGTCCATCGTATACGCCCCTGTGACGCCTGTGCTCTGATAGTGTAGTGACCTCTGGAATATATATCTCTATATCTATCTATCTAGCTATCTAGCTATATCTATATCTATCTATCTATCTATCTATCTATCTATCTATATATATATATATATATAAAATCAGCATGAGCTCAGCTGTAGTCAGTGGTGCCTTCAGAAGTGTTAATCCTCCACTTTACATCATCTACATACTGTAATGAGTGTTTATACAGACAGAACCTTACCTTTTACAGGTTGGAGGAGCTGAGCTGAGCCTTACAGCATAATCATCACACTGAAACACACACACATTTACCTTCTCACTGAACCACCAGCACACACACAGCTATGGTCAGATGGCTCAACTATGAGGAAGTTGTACTCTTTCATGACTCATGCCCTGAGGCTCTGAGGCTCAGTGGTAAAGCCCTTGCCTTTTGGTGCTGACGTCACGGGTTCGAATCTGCTTTTGTTCTGTTTTCCTGAAACACGAGGACAGTTTCTGAAAAATGAATACACTAAAGGAAAACCTTGCTCTCAGCAGAACCAGTGGCTCAGCAGGTACGTGAAGGTGTGTGTGTGTGTGTGTATAATTAATATGCATAATATAATATATAAATGTAGCAAGTAAAAATAAATATATATATATATATATATATATATATATATATAAGTATGTGTGTGTGTGTGTATGTATGTATATATATATATATATATAATCTTTTACTTTATATCACTGATACACTTACACAGCACAAAGTGCGCTTATAAAGCAAAACTCACCCGAACCAATTCTCGAACCCTGATCATCACCGTGAGCTTCCATCTCGCTTATCCCCTGAGTCACCTGTGACTGCAGTTAACACTTTCTTTTTTGGAGATTCATCTTTTACTTTACTTCAGCTATCTGCTACAAAGTGTGCTTCGAAAGCAAAACTCACCTAAACCAAGCTTTGAACCCTGAACATCACAGTAAGACTCATGTTCATTGCACTGAGAATTGAACCATGGTCCTCACACTGAGCCACTGGCACCTACAGACAGCGTCACTCTTTTTTTGGAGGTTTATCCTTTATTATTCACACCAACATGAGCAATTATATTGTAAAATTGTACATTCTGGGCAGCATGGAGGAATCGGAACTGAGTCTTGAACCATAAACCTCACTCTGAGACACCTGCGCGTCTACTCACCTGCACACTGAGTCACCAGTGAGATGGAGTTAAGGATCATCATAGAAAATCCAAAAAAAAAATGTCGTCGTCTCATAGCTACAGGCTTCCAGGTTCAACTCTGACCTCGGCTTACCAACCGTCTCCAGGACAAAGTGTTGATCATAAGGTGAGTGTTGATCATGTGTGTCTTTCCAAAAAAAAAAGAAACAGAATGTGTACGTCAAGTATATTTCAAAAGTCTTGTGTTAACCCCTTAAGTCATGTGCAGAGTTCGGGGAGTGGTGTATTAAAGAGAAGCTTCACAATATGAAGCTGGAATGATACACAGAGCAAAGCTACACAAGATCAACCACATATGGAGAAGCTACACAAGCTCAGCCAATCAGCATGTCAAGCTGGAATGATTGACAGTTGTGTCGGTGTTCTGAACTCTCAGATATTAACCTCCACGATCCTTACATTGTGTCCAAACTTACAGCAAATGGAAACGTTGATTTGAAGTCAATTCTATCAGTGAGTGATGAAAAAATACAAGATTTTTTCCCATGATATTTAAAGCTTAAAATACGAAGCCTTAATGAGTTTTTGCCGAACGATGAATCAGGAGAATTTCACAACACTGCTGAAATTGAATCCCTAAAAATACAAGAAATGCATTTTCACGATCTGAGCCCAAAACACCTTTCTTATTTCTGAGGCAGGAGGAAAACCTCTCGAGGCGAGGCGAGGCGACGAGACGAGACGAGGCGAGACCCAGAGCGAGCATGTGTTCACTTTAAACCTCCAGGGTGCTCTGAGTAAACAGTGTGTGCGGCTTTGGGATACGTGGCAGAGGAAATGGAGCATCTGGGGGTCTGATGATGCTTCAGATAAAAGGAGGAAAGATCACCGCAAAATATAAACCGTGAAGGTGATTCGTTTAAGAAAACCTTACGGCATTAAAACACACACACACACATGGTCACAGAGAACCCCATTACAAAATGAGCAACAATTACTGAACTGATTTACTGAATCGGGGCTGAAATTTTCCAGCGCATTTGGACGACGTGTGTTTTCTTTCCGTGAGTCATTTCGGCTCTGTAAGGCGCGCTGGCTTGCTTTGCCCCCTGTGAACTGGCCCAAAGTAGGTGTGTGTGTGTGTGTAAGCATGTGTGTGTGCTTGGCCGGTGGTTCAAAGCGGACAGGAATTGCGAGCCTGTGTGTTAAAACGGCAGCGCAGATGCTTCATCGTGCTTGGGGTTCATCTCCAGCCCCTCGTGACCCGGTAAACAGGTTTCTGCTGTTCGCAGTTCACCGTCACTGGATGTTTCTCGCTTTCCTCACGGTGACGCGAGTGGGTGTTATTTTCTCGCCTCTGTCCAAGCTCACTTTCAAATCAGGGCTTTCGTTGGAGCAGACATCATTTTACAACAGAACTGAGAAGTGGACCGTCTTTATATCTGTAACGATACGATATGATACAAGTTTATAATCACAGGCCCAAATCTTAATATACTTACCCCCCACATGGAGAAGCTCCACCGTCACCGAGAACATAATCATTCTATAACAGCACACAGCCGCGTTTCATTCCTCTCATACCACAGCAATTCGCCAACTTTTACAATTTTGATTTCTTTATTAAAGAACGTCGTCATTTTGTATCTGTTACAAAAACAAGTGCGTTCCTGTTCGCGCTGACGTTACAGCAGCTACAAACACCGAGTCGTTCCCTCACCAGCCCTCTCTTCATCCCCTCTCTCTATTCTCTCTCTTCACGTTAATAAGACAGAGAAACCGCAAAGAAGCGTAAACTCCTCTATCCTGAAAACTTTACAGCTTTACATCTGTCTGTTACACAACACTGACACTGGAGACTCCTTATTATCAGGGTGGATACCAAAGTGTGTGTCAGCGTTGGTAGTTAAGATTCGGAATGACTGTGGTGTCAGTTCACTGTAACGCTGGATGTGAGGTTGTAGCGTTCGCGTTTCAGGAGCGCTCGCCGCCGCCCCCTATATCGACAAGTCCGTATTGAACAGCGAAGGAGTGAAGACGAGATTTTCACAGCAAAAGTGAAACACTCGGATTGTCCAAGATGGCGTCCTCTATAAATTTCAAAATAAAGCCGAAGTGTAGTGAGAGGACAGGAATCGTGTCCAGCTGTGTCCACGACCATGTGGGAAACCGACACCAAACCTCACACGTTATATTTATACTTATATTTGTGAGGAATGACTTGTTTGTTCACAATAAAGGCCTGTTAGATAGGTCTGTTTTATCTAGAATGAAGAATCCGTCTCAGCGGGAAGGTTTTGATTCGGAGAGAGAAGCCGGTGTTTGAGATTGCGTCCACGTCTGCGCGGTGGGTAAACACGACGTTGTGTGTGTTGTGTTTGCTTTCCCATCGCTTTTGGGTGGAAAGTCGAACTCGGCTCTGGTTTCTCACATCCAACGAGATTAACCTCTGATTGTAAAAGTTATCAAGAGAGCAGAGGTCAGAGCAGAAGCCTGTGTGTGTGTGTGTGTGTGTGTGTGTGTGTGTGTGTGTGTGTGTGTGTGTGTGTGTGTGTGTGTGTGTGTGTGGGAGAGACAGAGAGAAAATCTTCACGTATCAATGAGAATATTATGTCTAAATATAACCCTCGTGTCTGAGACCTGCCTCAGAAAGATTGTTCTTCATTATCCTGAAACGCTTAAGTTTCCAAACTCTAGGCGTAATCATTTAAACCTGTGATACACCAGCGTGCTCTTGCTCTGTAGTCAAGGTCATGCGAGGTCACTTTGGACTTTGTGTCGCTTATTGGAAAATGCGGTTAGAGCTGATTTGATTAGCGAGAATACGCCAGTGAGCAGCGAGGGTCCGGTCACGCTGAACGAGTCCTCGTGTACTGAAGGTTTTTATAAACGTCTGATCAAAGGCGTGCACTAACTGATCCGGACAGCTAAATCCAATCAATCTTACACACTTTATACACTCACGGACAGAAAGATCCAGTCTGACGTCAGGTGTTGATTAGTTTTCTATAACGGCGGCTCTGACACTAGTGCAGCTGCACATCACAGCTTTATATTAATATTAACGCGCTTTCTGATATGTTATCGTTTCTATAGCAACAGTAATTTGTATAATGGGTTCTCCGTGCAGAAAAGGACTTTAAAAAAAAAAAAACACTTTTTTCTGTAAATGTAACGTGTAAGGAAGGAGTCTCCAGTGTCAGTGCTGTGTAACAGTCAGAGATGAAGCTGTAACTTTAAGTTCTCCCACATCTTCAGATCAGACGAGTTTACACTTCTTTGCAGTTTCTCGGTAACGTGCGTAACGAACATTTTAACTTGAAGAGAGAGAATAAAGAGAGGGAATAGAGAGAAAATAAAGAGAGAGAATAGAGAGAGGGAATAGAGAGAGAGAATAAAGAGAGAGAATAGAGAGAGGGAATAGAGATTGAAAATAAAGAGAGAGAATAGAGAGAGGGGATAGAGAGAGAAAATAAAGAGAGGGAATAGAGAGAGAAAATAAAGAGAGAGAATACAGAGAGAAAATAAAGAGAGAGAATAGAGAGAGAGAATAGAGAGAGGGGATAGAGATTGAAAATAAAGAGAGAGAATAGAGAGAGGGGATAGAGAGAGAAAATAAAGAGAGAGAATAGAGAGAGGGAATAGAGAGAGAAAATAAAGAGAGAGAATACAGAGAGAAAATAAAGAGAGAGAATAGAGAGAGAGAATAGAGAGAGGGGATAGAGATTGAAAATAAAGAGAGAGAATAGAGAGAGGGGATAGAGAGAGAAAATAAAGAGAGAGAATAGAGAGAGGGAATAGAGAGAGAAAATAAAGAGAGAGAATACAGAGAGAAAATAAAGAGAGAGAATAGAGAGAGAGAATAGAGAGAGGGGATAGAGATTGAAAATAAAGAGAGAGAATAGAGAGAGGGGATAGAGAGAGAAAATAAAGAGAGGGAATAGAGAGAGGGAATAGAGAGAGAAAATAAAGAGAGAAAATAAAGAGAGGGAATAGAGAGAGGGGATAGAGATTGAAAATAAAGAGAGAGAATAGAGAGAGGGAATAGAGAGAGAAAATAAAGAGAGTGAATAGAGAGAGGGAATAGAGAGAGGGGATAGAGAGAGAAAATAAAGAGAGGGAATATAGAGAGGGAATAGAGAGGGAATATAGAGAGGGAATATAGAGAGGGAATAGAGAGGGAATATAGAGGGAATAGAGAGGGAATATAGAGAGGGAATAGAGAGGGAATAGAGAGGGAATAGAGAGGGAATATAGAGAGGGGATAGAGAGGGGATAGAGAGGGGATAGAGAGGGAATATAGAGAGGGGATAGAGAGGGAATAGAGAGGGAATAGAGAGGGGATAGAGAGGGAATAGAGAGGGGATAGAGAGGGAATATAGAGAGGGAATAGAGAGGGGATAGAGAGGGAATAGAGAGGGGATATAGAGAGGGAATAGAGAGGGGATAGAGAGGGGATAGAGACGGAATAGAGACAGGGCTGGTGAGGGAACGAGTGTTTATAGCTGCTATAACGTAAGTTCATCAATGGTTCACAAATGAAATGTAACTATAAACGGCTATAAAGTACACTGCGTCTTTCTTCAGTTAGTAATAAACGGTAATGGTTGTATTGTTGTGGTTTAAGAGGAATGAAACACCACAGGACGTGCAGGAACAGTAACTCAGTAACGCCGTGATGTTGGTGCTGTGGAATTCTGTCGCCGTGCTCGTGGAAAACGGGTTTGTTCTCATGTAAAATAAACAAAAGGATCAAATATTCTGTTCACGTGGCAACGACATAAATCTGTATTTCTGCTAGAACCTTAACGAGATAAGACTATGGCTCGGTTTCGTAAAACGGACTTTATAGTTAGCGGAACGGTAAATCAGGGGAAAAGCCCGCGGTCAGAGAACACTGTGACGTTTATAGCAGAGCAGTTGCTATTAAACTGATCGTTACCTTCCATGGCAAAAATATTAAGCGCTCCATCGAGTTAACGGTGTAACGCATGAACACACGTTATAGAGGCTAATTTTTTTGCGCTATAAAAACACACGGGTTTCTCAGCACCCGCTCGTTTCTCACGCGCTGCTGAAGGCTCTCTGTGATCTTCTTGATAGATGAACGTGAAGCAGTGTTTGAAAATGAGGAGATAACTTAGCTGCGGTGAGCGGCGCAGCAGGCCGAGGGGAACAATCCTGCAGGCAGACCATCACTGAGCTCCGTGTTAATGGGCCTGCTGTGTTCAATGTGGCTTAATATGAAGAGGAAAGGAACGCGTGCTTGGAGAACCGCCGTGGTTTTACAGGATGGACCACAATAACGTTAACGAGAATGAGAACGCCTGGAAACTCCAGAACGTGTAGAGCTCACATTCTTCTCTCGGTTATTTCAGTGTTTATTTCAGCGTTGATATTGTGCACCAGCGTAGTACCGACAATCTTTTACTGAAGGAGCTTTTTTTTAAAGAAATTAAAAAAAAAAATCAAACAGCAAGACAAAATCTTGTGTTCTTCCAACAAAGTACAACATAAAGTCTACATTGTGCTCAGTGTACAATATTAAATAAAGTGCTATTTATTTACAGAGTCATTGTTGTTTTTTTACTCTTGTTGTTATCGAACATTCCTTCAGAAACAAAAGTGCTACTTGGAGAATGAGTGGAATTATTATTATTATTATTATTATTGTTGTTGTTGTTGTTGTTGTATAATTGTAATTATTGTCATTACACACAGATTCAAGGTCAAAATTTAAGTTTGAATGTTTTTCAAATCCAACATTAAAGTCACTTTATGTAAATGTTTTCTTGTTTTTGTTTATCATACACTTAGGTTTTTAAAGTATCCAAGTAATTTATTTGTATTATTTTTTTATTTGTTGATTATTATGATTGAAGTGCAGATGTTGCAACTTTAAACACTAAAGGAAGTCAAATGAAATAGGAATGCATGTAGGAATATACATACACGTGCACTACTACTACTACTACTAATAATAATAATACAACTACTACTACTACTACTACTACTAATAATAATAATAATAATACAACTACTACTACTACTACAACTACTACTACTACTACTACTACTAATAATAATAATACAACTACTACTACTACTACTACTACTACTACTAATAATAATAATACAACTACTACTACTACTACTACTACTACTACTACTAATAATAATACAACTACTACTACTACTACTACTACTACTAATACTACTACTACTACTACTACTACTACTAATAATAATAATAATAATAATACAACTACTACTACTACTACTACTACAACTACTACTACTAATACTACTACTACTACTACTACTACTAATAATAATAATAATACAACTACTACTACTACTACTACTACAACTACTACTAATAATACTACTACTACTACTACTACTACTACTACTAATAATAATAATAATAATAATAATTCATAATGTGAATAGCACATAAATAAAATAAATAAAGAATTAAAATTTAAATTAAAAGTGCGCGCGCGGGGTAGGAAATCGCAGGTCGGACCACGTTCCGCCGCCGCACGCACGTTGTTATGCAAATCCCACGTGACGTCATGGCGCGATCAAAGCCTGGGGCCCACACGCGCGCGCGTGTCTCCATATAGGCTATATATATAAGTACGCGCGCGCTGTCGGGCGATGCTCAGAACAAGCATTCCGCGCAGCGCGAGCGAGGACGCACGAGACATAGAGAGGGAGAGAGAACGAGAGAGAGAGAGAGAGAGAGAGAGAGAGAGACTGCACCAGCTCGCTCGCGCTGTTCCGCTTCAGGATTTGTTGAATAAAGTACACAATGGTGTTTGGTGTTCCGTCTCGCGGACGTGTTGCTCGGTGGAAGACCGGATTAACGCGCGCGCATTAGCCCAGTTTGAACCTGTGAGTGGATTATAAAGGAAAACTTCTTTTCCTTTTTTTGTCTCTCTCCAACTCCTGGAATTTGCCCACTGACCGGATTTAAGCGTTGTCTCGCGCGCCGTCTCTGCTCCAGCCGCTCGCGGTAAGGTGAGAATAAAAGCTGAAGTGTGCATGGCTGTGTCCGAAATTCACACACCGCCTTATTACACACTACACAGTGTCTTATTACTGCTTATTACTGCACTCTATGCACATGTACATCAGCAATAAAGACGGTGGTCCATACAGGCTGAGTGTTCAGACTAAAAGGGGAGCGCGTGGAAGTGAATTGTGCATGGCTGTGTCCCAAACCACATACTACCTTATTAAACACTACACACCATCTTGTTACTGCCTATCATCTGCTTATTACTAGAAAAAAATTTCTCTCTCTCTCTCTCTCTCTCTCTCTATATATCTCTATATATACACACACACATAAACACTGTTTTATTTGAGTGTTAAAGCTGAAAGCTGAGTGTTAAAGCTGAACTCTGCACAGCTGCGTCCCAAAACCACAATCTTCCCTACAGAATTGCACACTACCCAATTTATCTATGACCTTGCTATATATTTACATCACTATTTTTACTCGGTGGTTCGGTGCGTAAAAAGGTGAGGATGAAAGTGAACGCCGCACGGCTGCGTCCCAAACCACATCCTGCCACAGGCTACTAAATAGTAATTTCTAGGGCATTACAATTAAAACTATTACCCCTATAACTATTTATACTCTTTAGTGCACTAGTTTGTGGTTTGGGGTGTAAAAACAGCTAAAGACTGAAAAGTGAACTGTGTGTGGCTGCGTCCCAAACCGCACAGCTACTAACTAAATCTTCTCAGAATGGTATTTAATAGCTATTTAGATGCTTTATAGTTTTTTTGGTTTTTTTGGCATAATACTCATAATATTTAGTGTGGGAGCATGCGGTTCGGGACACAGCCGGTACTTCTGACGTTAATAAGAGCTCATTTATTAAACCTGCTTCGTCCCAAACCACACAATAAGACTACAGAAGATGGTAGGAACATGAGTATGAGTAACTTGTGAAGCTGTTTATTATAAATGTATTATAACATACGCCACCATGGCTGCATTTGGTAAGACCGTTAAAAAAATAAATAAAGGTTGTTTTAGCTGTATTTATTTTTTTAAATAAATCAGGTATGAGAATTGAGTAGAATAGAATATCGTTATTGACATCAGATACAGTACGTATAATGAAAAAAAGTCCTGAAGTAACACAAAAATAGAAATAAAAATATACTACAAATATGTATATATATATATATATATATATATATATATATATATATATATATATATATATATATATATATATTGTGGACGTGCCTTAATATAATATAATATAATATAATACGGGACAAAACTGCTATTTTATCAGATTTTATCAGATCTAAACATGATGAGAATTTGTGTGTAATTACAGCTACGGCTTCTCCTTTTGTTCTATTTAGACACGTGTGCTGAAAATGGAAAAGAATATATATCTAAATATATTTTTAAAAATTCTTAAGCTCCCTGTTGTGTCCTGTATTACTCTATAATACTTTTATCCACCCTACATAGTGTACTAGTAAGTGTGTAGTGAAAATTTGTAATTAAGTTAGCAGTTTTGTGCGGTCTAGTGGTGCTGGATGAATGGTGCATGGACCCCTGAGCGACATTCACTATCCCTAGAAGCAGAGTGATTTAGAGACTGTAAATACTGTAAATACTGCACTGATTAAAGTGACATTTGTGCCTGTGTTTTGGATTATTACGCATCAGTAATAGTACGTCTGGATCCGGTTTATAAATCCGTACCTAAATCTGTGCGTCAGTGTTTAATGAGCTCCTTAACTGCGCGTATTTAAAGCAGGTTAGAGGAATGAGCCGTGATGCAGAAACGAGCTCCTCACATCCCCAAACCCATTCCACACAGCCGGCTGCTGATACTCTCCAGAGTACAGAGTGTGTAAGGAGTGTGTAAGGAGTGTGTAAGGAGTGTGTAAGGAGTGTTTAAGGAGTGTGTGTAAGGTCCAGATTACCGCTCAGTGATTCGCCTTAAAGCACATCAGTCACTCTGCTTTATTCAACGCTGACTTATTCACTAACCACAATTCAAAAAAAGAAAAGAAAAGCAAAGAAACAATGATAGAACTATAAAATCAAACAATACAGAATGCAGCTTTTATACAGTATTGTGAATTGTAACGTTTCAATTTAAATATGGATTTAAATATTTAAATGTGGAATTGGTTTGAGTTAAGTGGTTCTCATTTCTTTGATACTTTCTGGACGATATTTCCATATTTAATTTTCCCCTCAGTATTTTCTTTTGTAGCTCAACTTTAAGCTCAACTCTTTACCTCTTTACTTATTTACCTCTTTACCCCTTTACCCCTTTAATCCTTTACCCCTTTACCTCTTTTCCCCTTTACCCCCTTACCTCTTTAATCCTTTACCCCTTTACCTCTTTACCCCTTTACCTCTTTACCCCTTTACCTCTTGACCCCTTTAATCCTTTACCCCTTTACCACTTTAATCCTTTACCCCTTTACCTCTTTACCCCTTTACCCTTTTACCTCTTTAATCCTTTACCTCTTTACCCCTTTACCTCTTTACCCCTTTACCCTTTTTACCTCTTTAATCCTTTACCTCTTTACCCCTTTACCTCTTTACCCTTTTTCCTCTTTACACCTTTACCTATTTAATCCTTTACCTCTTTACCCCTTTACCTCTTTACCTGGGAGTTTGAGAACTCAGTCAGAGGTGATATCTCTCATGTATCAGTTAATTCCAGGCTGATAATGGGTTATACGATGCATCACGATGATCAGTGGGAGGAGTTTAGTTATGGTGGACGCTTCAGAATATTTCCTGATGTGGGGATGTGATTTATTTGTGGTGTCCCTCCTGGAGACGAGATAAACAAACACGGTGGACCGAGATAGCTTTTTAAGATAACAGTGCAGTGTAAACTCTGCTCGTATGACATTGACATATAAAAGATAGTATTACTTTCTCAGAATTCGAACATCTGAACATTTCTCTTTTCCGCTCTTCCAGCAGGAGAGACAGAGGGAGGAAAAAGAGAACGAGAAAGAGAGAAGCCGTCCGTGTCATGGCCTCTGGCCTGTGATCGTCGCCGCGAGCTTCCTGCCCCGAGACGCACCGAACTGATCAGGATGAAGAGCGAGTTTGTGTCGTTTCCGCTGTGCGCCGTCACGCTGCTCACGCTGGCTCTGTCGCAGCACTGCGCCGCCATCCGATGGCTGTGAGTGTCTCCCATTTCCTCTCTAACAGACCGTAATAACACAGTCCTGTCGTGTTCTAATCAGGAGGAGGGCACCTACGTAGGCAGCATCTTTTGGGTAGTGAGCGTGATGCTGACATGAACTTGGATGTGTCCCATATCCCATAATTCTGTTCACCGCATGACAACGGAGATGAACGACAACGGCAGACAAACTGCAAATAACGTGCACTCTCAGAATTAAAGGTACTCAACCTTGTTGCCGTGGCGAAACCAACACGGGTGCATCTTTGGTACCTTTAGTATCGTATCTTTACCTGCGAAGGTGCACGTGCTACCTTTAATTATCTCTTAGAGTAAAGCTTTACAGCTGCATCAGTGCTCCTTAAATTATTTCACATATAAAAGGTACAAAACATGTCCCCGTGACTGCGCCACAGCAGCAACAAAGAGAAGTACCCTTTGGTACCTTTATTAGGACAGCGTAGCAGCACTGAAGTCACTGTGAACTGATACGATTCGTCTTAAAAGTTCACCTTCTACATGCACGTTGAATTTAAAAAGAAAAAACATCAAGTAAACACTGAAAATGGAAAACAGCATCTTGTTCCTTTCTGTGTGTAATAAGTAACGGACTAAACCAAACGCGCCGTAAAACGCTGGGGAGAACTAAATAATAAACATGCCCAAAAACATGGAAAAACAGCTAATAACTAACGCTAATGCAAATACCGAGCGATACTCGAGAAGTAAACCGCCCACTTTATAGTTCTTAGAGCAATTATTTAAAAACAATACTGTGATAATATCGTCAATTAGTCCATTTCTTATTAGATTTATGCGAACGTTTATTTATGAGTTATTATTAATATTTCAGAGAAGGCGAAGTCTGATGTGGATTTTTTTGTGGGGAAAAAAGCGTCGCAAGTGACTGAGATTTAACTTTGTGCAAATAAAGTGGAACCCATTTGATCATCTTAATGACTTACAATGATTAATAATGGTTTATAATGATTAGTAATGATTTACAATGATTAATAATGGTTTATAATGATGAATAATGGTTTATAAAAGCAAAACGATGTGAAAATCTGTAAAGCAGAATGTAAAGTGGAATGTTTGTGTCATGACGGGCGTCGGCCTGATAAAGTACTGAGCACAATACAAACCACATGCTGCCATAAACACCTGTGAGTGTAACCGTGTGTGTGTGTGTGTGTGTGTGTGTGTGTGTGTGTGTGTGTGTGTGTGGGTGGGTGGGAGAATGGAGGAGGGGGTGTCTGTGGGTCACAGCTTATCATGGGGGCAGAAAGCAGCGGCCCCTCGCTCCTAATCCGAAACAGGCAAAAGGTGCACATGGAACAGACTGGTTCTCACGAACACTGCTGTGTGTGTGTGTGTGTGCGCGTGTGTGTGTGTGTGTGTCAGACACATGGGGTATAAAACAAAAGCAACCATAGATAATGTCATTTATACCAGTCTTAAGGGCAGTGAGACGCTGTGTGTGTCTTTGTGCTGCTCTTTAACCTCCTGATCATTTTTGTATAAAAATGTAAAGTTTTTTTCCCTATGTCGTGAGGTGATTTAGCAAACACAGCCATAACTGTTTTCTAAACATTCCAGCTGTTCTACCGTCATATTTTTAACCAGCGAGAACAGTAACAGTCCTGTCGAGGGTTAAAGCTTTGGAAGAGATTCACATGTCGATGAATTGAAACCTCTGGCATCGTCTAGCGACCGTTCCGCCAGATCCGCTGGGAAAAAGCCCTTCTTTCCACTGGCAATCAGTATCCCGATCCTCTTCCTGCCAGATCTGCCTGCTAATAACCACGCCAAAAAATTCCCGTTATTATCCCGTGCGCCGGTGACGCCACGTCCTCCTCCTCCTCCTTCCTGCACTTTATCACATCTCTCATGCGTGACCCGGAGACGTACGAGAAGCAGCTCGGGCTCCGTGTCACAATCGTGTCGGTTGTGAATCACATCTGGACGACGTTAACGTGACGAGATGCACGAAAACAAGTCAGCGGCGTGGCGTTTCAGCTCCGTTTAAAACATTCACGAGAAACTAATGATCCACGTAGCTCTGCTTGAACCCGCTACAGAGCCAGGTTCATTAACGATGACATGAGTACAGCTGTGAAAATCCGTATAACAGATTTAACGCCTGAAAGGGCAAAGCTCGATCCTGATTGGTTAACAAGTAGTCACCAATTAATAACCAATGAATGGACAACAATTATGCGTTTTTAATCTTTTAAAATCTTTAAATTACGTGGTGGTGGCTACAAGAGATATATTTACCGTAATAAAATAATAAACATTTCAAATAAAGCTTGACTAAATAAATAAAGATTGATTAAAGGACTACAGTTATGCATTTTTAATAAAAATATATATATATTTAAATGACATGACGGTTGTTAAAGCATTAAAATGAAAATATAATGATTACAATAAAATATAAAAAATTTGAACTGATTAGTATTATTAAAGAGAGTTTTTAATCCTCTTTGTTAAATTTATTCACTGCAAATGACATATTTGAGTTAATACTAAATAATTCTTGTTTATATTCAAAGCCGTTCATTTCTCGTTTGTCTTCTCTTGCATATTTCAGTGTATGTCCCGTTTAATTATTAGGGGTTTTATTTATTTAATTATTAAGGTATTTTTTAGTTTAATATTATTTTATTATGTATGTACATTAATTTATCAGTTTACTGCGTAACATAAAGCTAATATTTGGTCTGCGTTTTTATCCTTGTGTGTGGTGATGTTGATGTTAATGGTGATGCTGATGGTCATGTTAATGTTAATGGTGATGCTGATGGTGATGATGTGGATGTTAATGGTGATGGTGATGTTAACGGTGATGTTAATGGTGATGCTGATGTGGATGTTAATGTCGATGGTGATGTTAATGGTCATGTTAATGGAGATGTAAATGGTGATGTTGATGTTAATGGTGATGTTAATGTTAATGTTGATGTTAATGGTGATGTTAATGTTAATGGTGATGTTAATGGTGATGGGGATGTTAATGGTGATGTTAGTGTTAATGGTGATGTGGATGTTAATGGTGATGGTGATGTTAATGGTGATGGGATGTTAATGGTGATGTTAGTGTTAAAGGTGCTGTTAATGTTAATGGTGATGTTAATGGTGATGTTAATGGTGATGTTAGTGTTAAAGGTGCTGTTAATGTTAATGGTGATGTTAATGGTGATGTTAATGGTGATGTTAGTGTTAAAGGTGCTGTTAATGGTAATGGTGATGTTACTGTTAATGGAGATGTTAATGGTGATGGTGATGTTAATGGTGATGGTGATGTTAATGGTGATAGTATTAATGGTGATGTTAATGTCGATGGTGATGTTAATGGTGATGTTAATGTTAATGGTGTTGTTAATCCTGATGGTAATGTTAATGGTGATGTTAATGGTGATGTTAAGGTTGATGGTGATGTTAATCCTGATGGTAATGGTGATGGTAATGGTAATGTTAATGGTGATGTTAAGGTTGATGGTGATGTTAATCCTGATGGTAATGGTGATGGTAATGGTAATGTTAATGGTGATGTTAATGGTGATGTTAATGTTAATGTTGATAGTGTTAATGGTGATGTTAATGGTGATAGTGATGTTAATTTGATAGTGTTAATGGTGATGGTAATGGTAATGGTGATGTTAATGTTGATGTTAATGGTCATGTTAATGGTGATGTTAATGTCGATGGTGATGGTAATGGTGATGTTAATGTTAATGGTAATGGTGATGTTAATGTTGATGGTGATGTTAATGTTGATGTTAATGGTGATGTTAATGTCGATGATGATGGTAATCATGATGTTAATGTTGATGGTGATGTTAATTTTGATGTTGATGTTAATGTTGATGTTAATGTTGATGTTAATGGTGATGTTAATGGTCATGTTAATGTTGATGTTAATGTTGATGTTAATGTTAATGTTGATGTTAATGTTAATGGTGATGTTAATGGTGATGTTAATGGTAATGGTCATGTTAATGTTGATAGTGTTAATGGTGATGTGAATGTCAATGGTGATGTGAATGTCAATGGTGATGGTAATGGTGATGCTAATGGTGATGTTAATGGTGATGTTAATGGTAATGGTGACGTTAATGTCGATGGTGATGGTAATGGTGATGTTAATGGTGATGGTAATGGTTATGTTAATGGTAATGGTGACGTTAATGGTGATGTTAATGATGATGTTAATGTTAATGGTGATGTTAATGTTAATGGTGATGTTAATGTCGATGGTGATGTTAATGGTGATGGTAATGGTTATGTTAATGGTAATGGTGACGTTAATGGTGATGTTAATGATGATGTTAATGTTAATGGTGATGTTAATGTTAATGGTGATGTTAATGTCGATGGTGATGGTAATGGTGATGTTAATGGTGATGTTAATGTTGATGTTAATGTTAATGTTGATGTCGATGTTAATATTAATGTTGATGTTAATGGTGATGTTAATGTTGATGTTGATGTTAATGGTGATGGTGATGTTAATGGTGATGTTAATGTTAATGGTAATGGTCATGTTAATGTTGATAATGTTAATGGTGATGTTAATGTCAATGGTGATGTTAATGTTGATGTTAATGGTGATGTTAATGTTAATGTTGATGTTAATGGTGATGTTAATGTCGATGATGATGTTTCAGGGCTATATCCCAGACAGCGGAGCACATTAATAAGACGCAGCAGTGTAAGACGCTCCCCGGCCTGGTGTCGTCGCAGGCTCAGCTCTGCCGCACTAACCTGGAGCTCATGCAGATCATCGTTCAAGCCGCACGCGAGGTCAAAAAGACGTGCCAGAAAACGTTCGCTGACATGCGCTGGAACTGTTCGTCCATCGACGCTCCCAAATACCTCCCGGACCTGGAGAGAGGTCAGAGTTACAGATTTAACCATAAACTATTTAATATATTCCTGATTTTATTTGCATTTTATATTTGACGATCAAAATAAACAATGCTGATGGAAACCCGGCTTCCTGACGGCAGGACGGAGCGAAAACAAGAGCTTCGGCTTCACCATCATTATTACATTAAAATCCCTGCAGTAATGTGTGTGTGAGTACAGTGACTCTTTATTCCCTCTCTTCATTCCCTCTCTTCATTCCCTCTCTTCATTCTCTCTCTTTATTCTCTCTCTTCATTCTCTCTCTTCATTCCCTCTCTTCATTCCCTCTCTTCATTCCCTCTCTTCATTCTCTCTCTTTATTCTCTCTCTTCATTCTCTCTCTTCATTCCCTCTCTTCATTCCCTCTCTTCATTCCCTCTCTTCATTCTCTCTCTTTATTCTCTCTCTTCGTTCCCTCTCTTCATTCCCTCTCTTCATTCCCTCTCTTCATTCTCTCTCTTTATTCTCTCTCTTCGTTCCCTCTCTTCATTCCCTCTCTTCATTCCCTCTCTTCATTCTCTCTCTTTATTCTCTCTCTTCGTTCCCTCTCTTCATTCCCTCTCTTCATTCCCTCTCTTCATTCTCTCTCTTTATTCTCTCTCTTCGTTCCCTCTCTTCATTCCCTCTCTTCATTCCCTCTCTTCATTCTCTCTCTTTATTCCCTCTCTTCATTCTCTCTCTTCATTCTCTCTCTTTATTCTCTCTCTTTATTCCCTCTCTTCATTCTCTCTCTTCATTCTCTCTCTTTATTCACTCTCTTCATTCCCTCTCTTCATTCTCTCTTTATTCCCTCTCTTTATTCCCTCTCTTCATTCTCTCTTTATTCCCTCTCTTTATTCCCTCTCTTTATTCCCTCTCTTCATTCTCTCTCTTCATTCTCTCTCTTCATTCTCTCTCTTTATTCACTCTCTTCATTCCCTCTCTTCATTCTCTCTTTATTCCCTCTCTTTATTCCCTCTCTTTATTCCCTCTCTTCATTCTCTCTCTTCATTCTCTCTCTTCATTCTCTCTCTTTATTCACTCTCTTCATTCCCTCTCTTCATTCTCTCTTTATTCCCTCTCTTTATTCCCTCTCTTTATTCCCTCTCTTCATTCTCTCTCTTCATTCCCTCTTCATTCTCTCTCTTTATTCTCTCTCTTCATTCTCTCTCTTCATTCCCTCTCTTCATTCCCTCTCTTCATTCCTTCTCTTTATTCACTCTCTTCATTCCCTCTCTTTATTCCCTCTCTTCATTCTCTCTCTTCATTCTCTCTTCATTCTTTCTCTTTATTCTCTCTCTTCATTCCCTCTCTACACTCCCTCTCTTTATTCCCTCTCTTCATTCTCTCTCTTTATTCCCTCTCTTCATTCCCTCTCTTCATTCTCTCTCTACACTCCCTCTCTTCACTCCCTCTCTTCATTCTCTCTCTTCATTCTCTCTCTTCATTCCCTCTCTTCATTCTCTCTTTATTCACTCTCTTCATTCCCTCTCTTCATTCTCTCTTCATTCTCTCTCTGTATTCACTCTCTTCATTCTCTCTCTTCATTCCCTCTCTTCACTCCCTCTCTTCACTCCCTCTCTTCATTCTCTCTCTTTATTCCCTCTCTTCATTCTCTCTCTTTATTCCCTCTCTTCATTCACTCTCTTCATTCCCTCTCTTTATTCCCTCTCTTCATTCTCTCTCTTTATTCACTCTCTTCATTCTCTCTCTTCATTCTCTCTTTATTCCCTCTCTTCATTCTCTCTCTTTATTCCCTCTCTTCATTCTCTCTTCATTCTCTCTCTTCATTCTCTCTTCATTCTCTCTCTACACTCCCTCTCTTTATTCTCTCTCTTCAAGTTAATAAGAGAAATAAAACGCAGCTTGTCATGTTACTGAGAAACCGCAAAGAAGCGTAAAGTCCTTTGTCCTGAAGACGAAAAAAAAAGTAACCTACAGCTTCACCTCCGACTGTTACGCAGCGCTGACACTGGAGACTCCTTCCTTAAATGTTACATTTAACAGAAAACTTCACCATATCAAAGATTACGTTTTTTAATGTTTCTGTGGGGCGTCCGCAATACACGTCGCTGTGAATGAGCTGTTACTATAGAAACGATAAGGTATTAGAACGAGCACATTAATATTAATATAAAGCTGCGATGTGCAGATGCGCTACTGTCAGAGATGCCGTTATAGAAAACTAATCAACACCTGATGACCAATCACAATCCAGCACTCAGCACTGCTGAATTTGATGTTTATTTGTTTATTTTACAGTTTATGAGGGACGTCCTAATGGTCAAAATTATTGAGGATAAAGTTATTATGAGGACAGTCGCCGAGTCAGTGCTGGTTTAGCGCTGGTTTAGTGAAGGTTTAGCACTGGATTAGCGTTGGTTTAGTGAAGGTTTAGCACTGGATTAGTGAAGGTTTAGCACTGGATTAGTGAAGGTTTAGCACTGGATTAGCGTTGGTTTAGTGAAGGTTTAGCACTGGATTAGTGAAGGTTTAGCACTGGTTTAGCGTTGGTTTAGTGAAGGTTTAGCACTGGATTAGTGAAGGTTTAGCACTGGATTAGCGTTGGTTTAGTGAAGGTTTAGCACTGGATTAGTGAAGGTTTAGCACTGGTTTAGCGCAGGTTTAGTGAAGGTTCAGCACTTGTTTAGCACTGGTTTAGTGCTGGTTTAGTGAAGGTAGGTTTAGCGCTGGTTTAGTGAAGGTTTAGCACTGGTTTAGTGCTGGTTTAGTGAAGGTAGGTTTAGCACTGGTTTAGTGAAGGTTTAGCACTGATTTAGCGCTGGTTTAGTGACCGTAGGTTTAGCACTGGATTAGTGAAGGTTTAGCACTGGTTTAGTGCTGGTTTGGTGCAGGTTTAGTGCTGGATTAGTGAAGGTTTAGCACTGGTTTAGTGAAGGTTTAGCACTGGTTTAGTGAAGGTTTAGCACTGGTTTAGCGCTGGTTTAGTGAAGGTATAGCACTGGTTTAGCGCTGGTTTAGTGAACGTTTAGCACTGGTTTAGGAAGGTTTAGCGCTGGTTTAGTGAAGGTTTAGCGCTGGTTTAGCACTGGTTTAGCACTGGTTTAGTGAAGGTTTAGCACTGGTTTAGTGAAGGTTTAGCACTGGTTTAGTGAAGGTTTAGCACTGGTTTAGTGCTGGTTTGGTGCAGGTTTAGCGCTGGATTAGTGAAGGATTAGCACTGGTTTAGTGCTGGTTTGGTGCAGGTTTAGTGCTGGATTAGTGAAGGTTTAGCACTGGTTTAGTGCTGGTTTAGTGAAGGTAGGTTTAGCACTGGTTTAGTGAAGGTTTAGCACTGATTTAGCGCTGGTTTAGTGACCGTAGGTTTAGCACTGGATTAGTGAAGGTTTAGCACTGGTTTAGTGCTGGTTTGGTGCAGGTTTAGCGCTGGATTAGTGAAGGTTTAGCACTGGTTTAGTGCTGGTTTGGTGCAGGTTTAGTGCTGGATTAGTGAAGGTTTAGCACTGGTTTAGTGAAGGTTTAGCACTGGTTTAGTGAAGGTTTAGCACTGGTTTAGCGCTGGTTTAGTGAAGGTATAGCACTGGTTTAGCGCTGGTTTAGTGCTGGTTTAGTGAACGTTTAGCACTGGTTTAGGAAGGTTTAGCGCTGGTTTAGTGAAGGTTTAGCGCTGGTTTAGCACTGGTTTAGCACTGGTTTAGTGAAGGTTTAGCACTGGTTTAGTGAAGGTTTAGCACTGGTTTAGTGAAGGTTTAGCGCTGGTTTAGTGCTGGTTTAGTGAAGGTTTAGCACTGGTTTAGCACTGGTTTAGCGCTGGTTTAGTGAAGGCTTAGCACTGGTTTAGTGCTGGTTTGGTGCAGGTTTAGCGCTGGATTAGTGAAGGATTAGCACTGGTTTAGTGCTGGTTTGGTGCAGGTTTAGTGCTGGATTAGTGAAGGTTTAGCACTGGTTTAGTGAAGGTTTAGCACTGGTTTAGCGCTGGTTTAGTGAAGGTATAGCACTGGTTTAGCACTGGTTTAGCACTGGTTTAGCGCTGGTTTAGTGAAGGTTTAGCACTGGTTTAGTGCTGGTTTGGTGCAGGTTTAGCGCTGGATTAGTGAAGGTTTAGCACTGGTTTAGTGCTGGTTTGGTGCAGGTTTAGTGCTGGATTAGTGAAGGTTTAGCACTGGTTTAGTGAAGGTTTAGCACTGGTTTAGCGCTGGTTTAATGAAGGTATAGCACTGGTTTAGCGCTGGTTTAGTGCTGGTTTAGTGAACGTTTAGCACTGGTTTAGTGAAGGTTTAGCGCTGGTTTAGTGAAGGTTTAGCGCTGGTTTAGCACTGGTTTAGTGAAGGTTTAGTGAAGGTTTAGCACTGGTTTAGTGAAGGTTTAGCACTGGTTTAGTGAAGGTTTAGCACTGGATTAGCACTGGTTTAGCACTGGTTTAGCGCTGGTTTAGTGAAGGTTTAGCACTGGTTTAGTGCTGGTTTGGTGCAGGTTTAGCGCTGGATTAGTGAAGGTTTAGCACTGGTTTAGCGCTGGTTTAGCGCTGGTTTAGTGAAGGTTTAGCACTGGTTTAGCGCTGGTTTGGTGCAGGTTTAGTGCTGGATTACTGAAGGTTTAGCACTGGTTTAGTGAAGGTTTAGCACTGGTTTAGCACTGGTTTAGTGAAGGTTTAGCACTGGTTTAGTGAAGGTTTAGCACTGGTTTAGCGCTGGTTTAGTGAAGGTATAGCACTGGTTTAGCGCTGGTTTAGTGCTGGTTTAGTGAACGTTTAGCACTGGTTTAGTGCTGGTTTAGTGAACGTTTAGCACTGGTTTAGTGAAGGTTTAGCGCTGGTTTAGTGAAGGTTTAGCGCTGGTTTAGCACTGGTTTAGCACTGGTTTAGTGAAGGTTTAGCACTGGTTTAGTGAAGGTTTAGCGCTGGTTTAGTGCTGGTTTAGTGAAGGTTTAGCACTGGTTTAGCGCTGGTTTAGCACTGGTTTAGTGAAGGTTTAGCGCTGGTTTAGCGCTGGTTTAACCCTCTTTTACTCAGCGTGAGGATTCCTCTCGGCCTTCAGTACACGATTAAACGCTTCTCATCTTTTTCCACAAAGGAAAGAGTTAAAAGCTGTGAGCTCCGTCTGATGAAGCCGTCTTTCCGTGAAGCGTCCTTGTTTCTCATGATGGTGAACAATAGCTTCCTTTCTGCTCAGCCGATCTGCTCTAATGTGGCTCAGATCCCACGCCGACTCGTTTCGTGCCCACTTCCCACAATGGATTTTTTTCTAGTTTGTTTGTTTGAGGTCTGTATCAGGTTGTTTATGTATCCGTCATGTCCTGCCCTACAGTAATGACCAAACTTTAGCACAAAGATGCTTATGCGAGCGAACACCTGTACTACATTAGAACAGTACTGTGATATTTAAGCCTCGTATTGGGATCGTGGACGCTGGAGGATATCTACGTGCCTTGTTTACGAGTTTGTTTACATTTATGGGTTTTATTTCTTTTGCACTGTGCTATCTTATTGGAATTAAGGTTATGTGTGAATGCTTTTCGTTTACTGCTACTGTAACACCTCAGGATCAGTAATGTTTCTATCTAACTATCTATCTATCGATCAAAACTTCACACACTGAACATGTCCAACAATTTGCTAATTAGTGAAACACTTTCTGCGCTGTGAGATTTAACACCAGTGTCAGATACAATTCAGAGGCTTGTGTTCAAAACGTGGAAGTTCACCTGTGAACGCTGCTTTGTGTCTCTTTCAGGAACGAGGGAGTCTGCGTTCGTGTACGCTCTCTCCGCCGCTGCTATCAGCCACACCATTGCTCGAGCATGCACCAGCGGAGATCTGAAGCTGTGTACGTGCGGCCCGATCCCAGGTGACGCTCTCGAGCCCGGGCACAGGTGGGGCGGCTGTGCCGACAACCTGCACTACGGCCTCGTCATGGGATCAAAGTTCTCAGACGCTCCCATGAAGATGAAGAAGAAAACCGGGTTACACCCAAACAAACTAATGCACCTGCACAACAGCGAAGTGGGGCGACAGGTAACAACACCTGACCTGTATCACCAAACCTTACCCGCAACACCAAACCTGTATCAACACACCTCACCCGCATCACCAGACCTCACCCGCAACACCACACCTTACCCGCAACACCAAACCTGTGTCACTGAACCTCACCCGCATCACCAAACCTCACCCGCAACACTAAACCTCAACTGTATCACCAAACCTCATTGGCAACACCAAAACTCACCCGCAACACCAAACCTCATCTGTATCACCAAACCTCACCCGCAACACCAAACCTCAACTGTATCACCAAACCTCACCGGCAACACCAAAACTCACCCGCAACACCAAACCTCACCCGCAACACCAAACCTCATCTGTATCATGAAACCTCACCCGCAACACCAAACCTCAACTGTATCACCAAACCTCACCGGCAACACCAAAACTCACCTGTATCACCGAACCTCACCCGCATCACCAAACCTCACCCGCAACACCAAACCTCAACTGTATCACCAAACCTCACCGGCAACACCAAAACTCACCCGCAACACCAAACCTCACCCGCAACACCAAACCTCATCTGTATCATGAAACCTCACCCGCAACACCAAACCTCAACTGTATCACCAAACCTCACCGGCAACACCAAAACTCACCTGTATCACCGAACCTCACCCTCATCACCAAACCTCACCCGCAACACCAAACCTCAACTGTATCACCAAACCTCACCCGCAACACCAAACCTCACCCGCAACACCAAACCTCATCTGTATCACCAAACCTCACCCGCAACACCAAACCTCACCCGCAACACCAAACCTCATCTGTATCACCAAACCTCACCCGCAACACCAAACCTCACCCGTAACACCAAACCTGACCTGCTACACCAAACCTCACCCGCAACACCAAACCTCACCCGTAACACCAAACCTGACCTGCTACACCAAACCTCACCCGCAACACCTATCTTGTATCACCAAACCTCACCCGCATCACCAAACTTCAACTGTATCACCAAACCTCACCGGCAACATCAAAACTCACCCGCAACACCAAACCTCACCCGCAACACCAAACCTCATCTGTATCACCAAACCTCACCCGCAACACCAAACCTCACCCGTAATACCAAACCTCACCCGTAATACCAAACCTCACCCGTAACACCAAACCTGACCTGCTACACCAAACCTCACCCGCAACACCAAACCTCATATTTCAGTCCCTTTCTTTTCATTGTTTCTTTTAGTGACCCTTCTCCGTGTCTCCCCTCAGGCCTTAAAGGATGCGCTGGTGATGAAATGTAAGTGTCACGGCGTCTCAGGCTCCTGTTCCATCCGCACCTGTTGGCGAGGGCTACAGGACCTGAAGGAAATCGCTCAGGACCTGAAGACGAAGTACCTGTCAGCCACCAGAGTGAAGCACCAGCCCACAGGGACGCGCAAGCAGCTCGTCCCCAAAGACATCGACGTGCGACCGGTGCGAGAGAACGAGCTGGTGTACCTGCAGAGCTCGCCCGACTTCTGCGCCAAGAACGACAAGATGGGATCCATCGGCACTCAGGACAGGTGAGACGCCTTGAGGAATCCACTGCAAAGCGGTAGCTGTAGGGTTTGTTTCAGCCTGAGATAAAGAGGATACAATCCTTAAAGAGACTCGGTTTGGCACTGGGTTTGTTTTGAACTTTTCGGCTACGTGTGTGTGAGCGTATGCACGTGTGTGTGTGTGTGCAGTAATTTGAGTATGAAAAATAATTCCTTTGTTCTGGAACTTTTCTTCACTCAAAGGGTTTCCTTTTAGTCATGGAGGAAATTATTCCCGTAACCTGGATGTCCAGCTGTCAGATTTCACATATTAGAATTAGCGTTCGGTGTGCATGTGCCTCTGACACGGCTGCAGTGACTGTGGCCTCTCAGTGTGTTATCTCAGAGTGTGTGTGTGTGAGTAATGCGGCTATTCGGGGAGCCAAAAGCTTTCTGCTGATATCGGCCCTCGGAGGAAACGGCTGGCTGAGATTAAGGCGACTAACACACAGCGCACGCTGCCAAATTCTCCCCGGAGCCGTTTCAGAGGCCTGCAAATCAGATGCAGACGAGGTACATTAATTAATTCTTTCATACATGGGTCCCGAAACCTTCCTGTTCGGTTCACCGCTCGGTCCCATAGAGACACGTTCATCTCACGTCGTTGCCCTGAACATCGTCTCGCTGGAGTAAATTTTTCGAAAATAAAACCGAGCCGGGCCCGTAAAGATCCATGGAGGAAAAATACATGTTTTTAGTGTCGTTCCACTCTCTCTCTTTTGGCACAGTAAAATGAAACGAGATGAACGTAATGAGGATTCTGTAGCGGGACCTGTGGAGGTCGAAAGTTCTCCACTGCACATCTGAGCCACAAAAACACAGCACGGTGCTGCCGATGCAGATCCATGGAGTATCCAAGGAAGTGTGGAGCTTCCTTTAAAAGATGTTAGAACGCTCCTTGGTAGAGTTGCTTGAGTTGTTGTTGCCATGGGAACTAAATGGCCCCGCCTTCAAGCCCTGTGTATGTCCGAATCGACCCGACTGCAGGAAGGGAACTGAACGCGCAGTGTGTTTTGGGGGTTTTGTAGATTTGAGCTGTTAACCAAAGCACAGAGCTGTAGAGCTGCAGCAATGCCATGAGATGAACAAAAAGAGAAAATAAACTAAATGCTGGATACCACACACAAAATCTGTGTTCTCCGTGTTCCTCCATGTTCTCCGTGTCCCTCCATGCTCTCCATGTTTCTCCATGTTCCTTTGTGTTCTCCGTGTCCCTCCACAGTCCTCCATGTTTCTCCACGTTCCTCTGTGTCTCTCCATGTTCCTTCATAGTCCTCCATGTTCTCCATGTTCCTTTGTGTTCTCCGTGTCCCTCCATGTTCTCCTGTGTCTCTCCATATTCCTTCATAGTCCTCCATGATCTCCATGTTCCCCATGTTCCTTTGTGTTCTCCGTGTCCCTCCATGTTCTCCGTGTCCCTCCATGTTCTCCTGTGTCTCTCCATATTCCTTTATAGTCCTCCATGATCTCCATGTTCCCCATGTTCCTTTGTGTTCTCCGTGTCCCTCCATGTTCTCCGTGTCCCTCCATGTTCTCCAGTGTCTCTCCATGTTCCTTCATAGTCCTCCATGATCTCCATGTTCCCCATGTTCCTTTGTGTTCTCCGTGTCCCTCCATGTTCTCCGTGTCCCTCCATGTTCTCCAGTGTCTCTCCATGTTCCTTCATAGTCCTCCATGATCTCCATGTTCCCCATGTTCCTTTGTGTTCTCCGTGTCCCTCCATAGTCCTCCATGTTCCTCCGTGTCTCTCCATGTTTCTCCATAGTCCTCCATGTTCCCCATGTTCCTCTGTGTCACTCCATGTTCCTCCATATTCTCCATGTTCCTCTGTGTTCTCTGTGTCCCTCCATAGTCCTCCATGTTTCTCCATGTCCCTCCATCGTCCTGCATGTTCCTCCATGTTTTCTATGTTCTTTGTGCGCTGGTAATTTTTTGTCATTTTTCTTCTACACGCACTTGGTAAAGCTTTGTTTAACCTTTTTCCATCACTGCATCTCTGACCAACAAATGAAAGAGTTTTACGGGGAAGTTTTCCACCGTACACACACCTCAGGAAACCCTTTTCTCTTGTGTTAGTTTTGCTTTGTTTAATTATGCGCAGTGTGAAACCAGACCAGAGACAAAAAACTAATCAAAAGAATCGGTTTCACGTTGATTCAGACTCAGTTATCCACTGATAAGTTCTCTCTCCTCACGTATATTTAGTCGTGCGCTCTCGGTCACGCGGCGGTTCTGCCTTTCGTAATCGTTAGCGATGTGGACGTCGCGGCGTGCGCCGGTGCGGCTGTGAGGGTGGTCTCAGGAGAACCGAGACATTTGAAACCCATTAAGCCCCTGATTACACCCTGAAACGCACTCCGCTCCGTCTCCTCCATCCTCCGTCCTCTAATTTCTTTCCTCTCTGTGCCCTGTTTCCGTGTCTCGTTGCTCAAAAACAGCTCGCGGAGCTTCTTATCTCGAGGACTTTGGATAAACTTAGCTCCGGTATTGCTTTAGCGCTGGAGATTGAGTGACGAGCTGAAGTGCGCACTTATCTCGTCTCTTCCTGACTAGCGAACGCGATCACTCGTTCGTGTCCCGTCTTTAGCACAAGGACAGTGTTTAAAGTTAAGCCTTAAAAACATCCCGAGGCTTAGCGATGATCGGTATCTGTGAAAAAAATGTAAATAAAAACAGGCGAAGAGGAAGAGCGGTGATTTTAACAAGAACTGCATTTTAATTACAGCTAGCATGCATGGGAGGTGCTTACAGAGTGCCTAGCTAATACACTAATTAGCAGCTTGTGTTTCAGATTAGCGCCCTGCATAAACAAACACACACACTGATAAAAGCATGAAAGAAAGAACAGGATGCTAAACTCTTGTGCTATTATATTACAGATAACGTAGCTGGCGCTAGGTTTATTTAGGCCTTACTGCTTGTAGCCATTTCACTGTGTTAAAGCTAACAAACTAGCATTGTACAAACACTAAAAGAGATTTTTACCACCACCCTAAATATGGCTAGCTACAACAGCTTTTAGCTTAATACTTAGCTTGTTTTTTGTGTTTAATGTTTTTTAGTGATAGAAGCTAACTTCACAGCGATTTTCCAAGATGCTAATTGCTTTTATTTATTTAAAAAAAAAGAAGAAGAAGAAGAAAAAAGAATATTTGATCTGTTTATAGTTACTTTTAATGCTGTGGAACATCCACAAAACAAGCTAATTCCCGTTCTCACTTACACACAACAATGCTAAACACGTATGCTATGTGTACAGATAAAGTAGCTAGCTTTATTTATGCTTTGCTGCTCGTAGCAATTTCTCAGCATTAAAGCTAACAAGTACAAGTACTCAAAATAAAAAAAATTAAAAAAAATAACCACCTTAAAAACTTAATTTTTTTTTTTTTTTTTTTAAGTTTAGTGTATGTTAAGACATTCTGGCTTCTGTTCCAGTCAGGACAGTAACTGGCCACGTGACAGAGCTTTTAGATTCAGTAATAGCTGTCCCAGTTTTAAATAACAACATTCCTCACCTCCCTCACGCTCGCTCTCTCTCTCTCTCTCCTCTCTCTCTCTCTTTCTCCATCTCTCTTTCAGCACGCAGGCCATTAACGGCGCACAATTATAAAACAATGCACTCGCGGCGAGGGGCTCGAGAGAGTGATTTATGACATCGCTATTCCCTGCTCACTTTAGCTGCCTCTGGCGTTAGCGTAAACCAAAAGGCCGAGTGTAGAATGCAGTCCCGCTGGACTCGTTCCCCTGGACACTGAATCAAATGTCTCTGAAAGTTTGTGGAGGTTCAGTGTCCAGGATTTAATTTTACAACAATCTGGAGTTTTAAACACTGACAGGGAGGAGGAGGTGGAGCGCTAGCGCTAGCAACAACAGCTCATGTTCATTCTCTGGACATGAATTTTACCCAAAATCTACAGTAAAATACAGATATTTTAAACATAGCTGATTATTAGCTCACTAGATAACAATTAGCATCATTTAATTCGTCTTTCATGTGGCTGGACACCCTTCAGTAAATTAGCATGCTAGGTAGTTAGCTCTGTTCTAGGTAGTGATCTAGTCACCTGACAACACAGTTCTTTTTCTTTCTTGTTTTTTTTTAATTTATTTACTTTTAAAAATATATAATAAAGTTGACCTTTCTAATGTTGCTAGCTTACCGTATATTAGCTAGCTGACTACCTAATATGGTTAGCTAATGAGTGACAGAACTAGCACCTGCTAACGGCTAGCTGATATTAAATAGCTTAGCTTTTCGTTGTCACCATGAAAATGTTGCCTTGATTACATATGCTGCTAGGTGCATATACTAACTCTTGTAATATTATTATATTATTATTTTTATATGCTATTTAGTGTAGTAGCATGGATTTTTGGGATGAGGTGCAGGGAGGGGCGGGGGTAAGGGATTTCCCACTTAATGACTAGAGACAAAAATAAAATAAAATTTATATTTTCTGACTAGGAAAATACTAACGTGCATCATTCCCAGATCCGTTTGTGCCGACCTATCTGCAGGAATTACGAGTCGGGATCGTTCCGAAGCGCTCCATTTCTATGACCATATATGGAAGTGAGAACCTGTACCATAAACATTCCATATACCCGAGGAAATCAGCTCTTAAAATAGGAATTGTGGTATACATATATATATATATATATATATATATATATATATATATATATATATATATATATACACACACACACACACACACACATACACTTCATCTTATAATGAACTCCAGCTTGCAAATTTCACCGGTCTATTAAAGATTACGAAGATAGCTACACGCTAATGCTAACGGACGTTAGATTTTCCTGAGCTCTTCTCCTTCACAACACAGTAAAAGGCAATGTTCTAAACTACTGTGCGACGTCGCAGCTAACCGCGGTAACCTGAGCTGTCGTATAATTTTCGTCTGCTCTTTAGCGCAGCGATGTGTAATTTGGGCCGCGGCCCGGGCGCTCTGATGGCGATGATGTCATCGTGTTGCTCCTCTTATGAGCGGTAGATGATGGAAATACTGAACGTTCTGCCAAGCGTTTCAGAATCTGGCTAAACGTCCGGACAGAAACTTGGACCGAAGACGATGTTTTCGAGTCTGCGTGTCTCAGCAGTTTGTTGCGGTGATATCTAACGACTCTTCTTGTTTTGTTTGTCTGTTTGTTTCGTTCCTGCTCCTTATCACAGGCAGTGCAACAAGACGTCGAGCGGGAGCGACAGCTGCGATCTGATGTGCTGCGGACGAGGCTACAACCCATACACAGAGAAGGTGGTGGAGCGCTGCCACTGCAAGTACCACTGGTGCTGCTACGTCACCTGTAAGAAGTGCGAGAGGACTGTGGAGAGATACGTGTGTAAATGAGTCTCTCTCTCACACACACACACACACACACACACACACGCTGACGATCCGAGCTGGAATTCTACCGCATATACATCTATAACACTTATACATTTCTGCATTTGGGAGCTCTGATTATCCGTCTTTAACCAAAAGCACTAAGCTACAAAGAAAGCTGGCGTTTCTCCTAACGCTTTTTTTGTTTTTATATATATATGTGTATATATATATTTTTTCCCCCAAAGATTTTTTTTTACATTTTTGATTTTGGTATGAACTTTGACCAACCCAGAGACTGGACTAATCTGCATTTTCCAAAAAAATAAATAAAAAAATCACGACTGGCCGTCCTTTTTTTTTTTTTTTTTTTTTAAAAAGGCATATCATATCTGGAGTTTTATTCTATTACGTGAAATACTTTTTTTGTATTAATATTACCAAAAAACAATGCAGTGACAGGACTATTTTGCAAGCAGCTGTCCTAAAGGGAACAGTGTCATCCTTTTCTTTTTGTTAAAGCATCTCTTATATAAAGATATCAAAAGTTTATTTTCTTATATGATATTCTAAAGAAAAAGTTTTATTTTTGGTTTCAGGAATAAATATTGGAGAAAAACAACAACAACAACAGCAACAACAAAAAAAAAAAACAGCCCCGAGTTCAGAGAATTTTTCACTTTCCAAACATTTTGTTTCAATTTTTTAAAACCGGCCATCCTTAAAGAGAACTCTGTAATTATTTTAATACACAGCTTATATTTTATATTTTTTTCTTGTATGATACAGAGAAACATTTTATTTTATTTGTATTTTTTTTGGAAATCAGAAAGCGATCAGACTTTTTCGCTTTTTCTTTTTTTTTAGATGACCGGCTGTCTAAAGAGAACTTTACTCAGTTTTTTAAAGCACATCTTATATCTGGATATTAAAAGTTTATTTTCTTATACAATACTTAAGGAGAAATATTCTTTGGTATAATTGCTGGGGGGGAAAAATAAAACAACAACCCAGAGACTGTTTGGACTGTTTTACATTTTCCTCATGGCCAGCTGTTATGAGAAGAACTTGTCATCCTTTTTTTTTTTTTTTTTTTTTTTTTTTTTTTTTTTTAAATCTTGTAAAATCATATCTTATATCTGGATATAGAGAGTTTATTTTCCTGTACGGTCCTCGGCATCGCTCCGTATTGGTGCCTTCTCGCTCGTCTGGATCTCTCTTCTGGAAATGGACACGCTTCGAGTGGATTCCAGTTTCGATTTCTGGGAAATTAGCACGCTTTGGGGCACGGTGCTTTGTTTTTTATTTGATTTTTTGTAAGAATGCTAGTGTTTAATGGACGAATAAGAAAGACGTGAACTTGTGAAATGGCTTCTGTGTCTCGGCCCGGGATAGTCCCCGAATATGATTTTAATGGGAGAAAGTATCCACATTTATATATTTATCCTCAGCAGGATGGTCAGACTGTATGTGTTTTATTCCTAGATTTTAATCCAGAAAAAACTACACCAGCACCACATCATGAACCACTTATCTGTGGATGTACATACTGTCCTTTTTGTATGCTGAATTCAAAACAAAACAAAAAAAAAAAGAAATATTTATAGAGTAATTAAAGATTCTTTACCAGAATTTTACCTAGTTCTGCTTTTTTCTTTTATTTTCAGAGTGTTGTTGTAGCTCAGGAATGATTGAGGACATTGTGGTGGGTCGCAGGTTTTAAATGGTCAGCATTACTGTAATCAATTTAAGTTGCCTCTCTTGAACAAATATAATTCATCACAATTTGGCCTGATGCTTGTATAAATCAGCTGAAGCTTGCTACGAGGCCAAGGAGCGGCCGCTTACGATGCGAACAACCCTGGGAAAGTGTTTAGAAATACAGTGGGAATAAGTACAGCGGGTGTTTCAGAGAAGTAGCTTTCCCTATGTTACTGTTGTTAGATGCCTGTATGTTCAGTATGTTCAGTATATTTGTAGATCCTTTCATGGACTCTTACACGATTAGACATAACGATCCAAGGTTCTTTGTTTTGGTCCTCTGTGGAAACCCTCAGTACACTCTAAGGGGGAACAATGGGCCAAGCAAGAATGGCTGGGAGATTTAGTTGATTTAAATTTAACAACGAATAAAAAGTTAAGACACGTTACCCTGCAACATCCGTAAATTAATACACAATCATTTCCTTTAGATATTGGGGTTGGAATTTTTATTTGGGGGTGTTTTAGGGTTAAACTTGACTGTTAACGTGAACAAATCGAATAATCTGCAACATGTTTGTGTCAAAAAGAAATTTGCCATGTTCCCTAACAACCCCCCCCCCACCTCCTTGCGCAATAAATCGTATTAAAATCTCTTCACTTGTTTTTCAATGCGATATGGTTTGCATCGATTCTGCTCTGCTGCATGAAATAAAACAGAGCTTCACTATTCCTTCTTTACTCACGCTGACCAATCAGCATGGAGAAGTTCTACCACATGACCTCTCACACACACACACACACACACACACACACACACACACACACACACAGTTGAAGCTCAGTGAGTCTTAAGAAGAAAAAATGGGAGAAACAATGTCGTAAACTCTGAGTGAATTTTAAGTGGGAAAGACCTTGTTTTTTCATCCAAAAACACATTTTTAGCATTACACACCAAACGTCAAATCACTGATCAAACAAAGACCGGAATGAACGAATGAACGCGAGCGAGTCGTGTTTATACATACCGTCTCGCAACATCGATCATTTAAGCAGCCGTTAATATTGCTGCTTTCATTTTAACTTTGAGGTGACACACTGCACTCTTACACACTGCACCCTAATAAGATTAAAGCTTTACGCTACATGTAATGCGTTTGGTGTTGCTCAGGATTTCAGCCACACGAGGCAAACACATGTCAAAAGCTGTGGGAGCGAAAACTCTGCCAGGAAACACACGCACAACATGTGAAATGGCGCCCAGGGAGCCCCGTTAACCCCAGTGCAATTATGATTACATTAGCAATTTGGAAGGTTTTATGGCTTTCGGTTTGTTTACAGCTGTCGGTTACACTCCAGAGAAACAAGCTAGCATGATTAGCATTGGTTTTGTTTCCGAAGGGATTTTAAAAGATCAAAGGTCTACCACAGTACAACATACACTACGGGTTGTAAAGCCTGTTCAGGAGAGTTTCGCCTCGAGCCAAGGACAACGCTGGTGTTTTTAAAACACCGCAGCAGAAAAATCGTTCGTAAGGACGGGGCAGATGGGAAGGAAGCAACATCGCAGATCAAACACGTCAAACTAAATATAACTCCACAGAGAAGCTGCGAGGAACTTCGAACCCGACAGGGGAACGTACACCAAACGTCGTCAAATCCGCTACAGTCTAAATAAAACTAAAGCAGCTAGACATGTCAAAGCAAGCTACACCGTAGATGATGTAACCACGAGTTTGATTCAAACAGCTAGATCAGGTGGAGTCTCGTAGGAGGATTGAGGTAGTTTGGGAATGTTTGGCATGGTTTTAGAAGGTTTCAGGCGACGTTTGGGAGGGTTGAGGGTATTTTGAGAGTATTGGTGAAGTGTGGAAGGGCTTTGATGGTTTTGAATGACAGCTTTTTGGGGGTAGATTGGGAACATTTTGGTGTCAAACACTTCAAATGCAGTTACAGTGCAAATATAACTATAATATGCAAATATAACTATAATATAATAAAAGTAGACGCTAGAAACATCAAACCAAATGTAACTGTAGAGAACGAAACCAAGACCGGAGTTTTGAAGGGTTTTTTTTTGGACAATTTTTCCAGAAGTTTGGCAAAGATTGGAGGCAAATGAGAAGGAAGCAACATCAAATCGTTTACAGTCCAAAGATAACCACAAAAGTAGCAGCTTTAAACCAAACTGAACTGTATGTGAGGAAATCACTGGTTTGTTTCTAACCAAGCAGCTAGACCAAACAGAGTTTTGAAGGCGGTTTGGGGTTATTTGGGAAAACCTGGAGGTTTGGTATGGTTTTAGGAGGTTTTGCATGGTTTGGGTGGAGTCTGGAAGGGTTGAGGGTTTTTGACGGGATTAGTGAAAAACTTTGCAGGTTTTTGAGGCAGTTCTCGGGGCCGATAACGAGGAAACAACATCAAATCACATACTGTCCAAATATAACTCCAAAAGGTAGCCTCAAACATAACGAGGGAATTCACATCCTGCTAAACTATACACGATGAAACCAGAGGTTTGATTCCAACATCTAGATCATGTGGAGATTTGCAAGATCTTTGCCGGAGCGTCAAATGAGTCAAAGGAGGTCTGTGGGGATGTTATGCAGTTTTGAGATGGATTAAAGTGGTTTTAAGTTTGGCGGCAGATAATAAAGAAGCCAGGACAAACATGTCAAATATAATTCCGGCCAGAACCTTCAAAACCTGACAAGGAATTTTACACCCAGTGAAACCGTAGATGATGAAACTACATCTAAAATGTTTGTGTCCAACAAGTTTGACTTCCTTTAATTAGATTTGTCCTTTCTTGGAAACATGTTCAAGTGTGGTGGGTAATAAAACAAGTGACCTTTCTCTCATGATGTCAAAGTCACCGTGCTAAGAGTGGAACGTGTCAAGGGTCAGGATGGTGAGGTATGTAGACTGAATGTGTGTGTGTGTGTGTGTGTGTGTGTTTCTGTCCGCAGCAGGTACAATGATGAAAAAAAAACCTCAGCACTCAGAGCTCAGCCTGTCAACACGCTCAAGGTGGCATTACAGCTGAGGCAGATAGAGGTAAGGGGGGTGGTGACCATTTATAGAGGATAGGGATGTTTGGAGGGGGTTGGTGGGGGGGCGGTTTCATTCGATCGTGGTTTGGGTGGAGTTTGGAGGGTTTGAGAGATTATTACCTGGGCTTGGCTGAAGTTTTGAAGGAAGTAGTTTGAAGTGATTTTGAGCAGGTTTTTTTTTCTTAATTGTCTTAACAAAACAAAACAAAACCATCTGGGAGCAGGGGTTGCTAGAATTGTGGTTCTGAGGTAGTTTCAGAGGGATTTGATGGTAGCACGTTGGTCTGAAGGGGCTCCTTGATGTTGGGGAGGGATTCATGGGACATCTGAGGGCCTTCAGTGGACTTTTGTCAGTGAGTTTTGGATGAGTGACGTCTGAAGAGTCACAGGGTGGAGATCTGGGAATATTTTCATCATTTTTTGATGAGATTGAGGGGCAGGGCGGGGGGGGGTTAATATCTCAAGTATAACAAGGGTTGGCATGGTTTTATTGAATTTTAGGATGTTTGCATGGAGTTTGGTGGGATTTTATTGAAGATTTAAAGACATTTGAACAGGGCAATATGTGTAAGATCGGGTGTTTGGTATCGTTTTTCAGAGAAGTGGGTAGAGTCTGAGGAGATTTGTAAGTTTTTTATTTTAGATTAGGCAGAGTTTGGAGAGGTCGGTATGAGTTTCTGGAGATGGGGTGGAATTTGGGGAGGTCAGTATGGTTTTCCGGAGATGGGGTGGAATTTGGGGAGGTCAGTATGGTTTTCCGGAGATGGGGTGGAATTTGGGGAGGTCGGTATGAGTTTCTGGTGATGGGGTGGAATTTGGGGAGGTCAGAATGAGTTTCTGGAGATGGGGTGGAATTTGGAGAGGTCGGTATGGTTTTCCGGAGAACGGGTGGAATTTGGAGAGGTCGGTATGGTTTTCCGGAGATGGGGTGGAATTTGGAGAGGTCGGTATGGTTTTCCGGAGATGGGGTGGAATTTGGAGAGGTCGGTATGAGTTTCCGGAGATGGGGTGGAATTTGGGGAGGTCGGTATGAGTTTCTGGTGATGGGGTGGAATTGGGGAAATTGGTATGGTTTTCTGGTGATGGGGTGGAGTTTGGGGAGATTGGTATGGTTTTCTGGAGATGGGGTGGAGTTTGGGGATGTCGTATGGTTTTTTTTAAGCTTTAGGTAAAGTCTGAGGATGAAATTCAGGAGGTTTCAATGTAGTTTTAGAGGATTTTGAAGGGCTTCAGGGGCATTCTTTGTTTTTTGAAATATTTGTTGCATTTGTGGGCGTTAATGTCATTCAGGTGAATTTGGATGTTTCTGTGGTAGATTGAGGAGGGGCAGTTGTCCCTGTTGTTCTTCCATCATCTGCTTTCAACAACACTGTGGTTCTAACTGAGAGGACACATGACTTTGTGTCTATTAACAGAGCATTGGATTAGAGCATTACTGAAGGCTGTGAAATGTCTCTCACCCTCTATTCATCTCTCTCTGTCTTTCTTGTCTTTCCTCAGTAACATGCTCTCCTCTGTGCTTTAAATACTCTCAGCTGATTTATGTGTTTTCCGAAGTTTAGCTCACAGGCATTCTTGCATTTGTCAGCTTTAACACGAGACGCTTTCAAATTTTCATCAAAATACGTTCCTGTCCTTCTCGTTTCTGATTTCTCTCGTCGTCATGCTGTGTGTTCAATATCCTCGCTCCAGCTGTCTTTTTCATTTATACGTTTTCCGAAGCCTGCCATGTTGGCACTTCGGCTAAATTGCTAGCCTGAACGGTAGCTGTTTTTAAGGTCCTGATTGGAAATCTCTCGTATTTCCCGAGCTGGCAGATACAGGGTTCTTGAATTATAGAAATGAAATGAACGCCGTCACTGATGGCTTTACCTGAAAATTTGGCCACGTCGGTTTAATTGACAGTTTTCAACATTTCCATTAAGGAAAAACAGCCCAGGAGGCACGTTGTTGAAATGCAGAACAGCACAGTAACAGAGCAAGTAATGAGTACGGTATTGTGTATTTATTTTCGTGTGTATGAATAGTGGTTTTCTTTGATGTTTGGATATAAAGGCGAAGTAAAGCACATTTTCATGGATCTAGTTTGGAAAATCTCAAATCTCCGGTTTCTCCTGTGCTTACTCCTTAGATTCATCATTCCTTTTTATTCGAGCGAAGCACTTTTGAACTCGTTCTGTTTGTTGATTTGTCGGTTTGGGGTCTTTTTGATCAGCGCGTTGCGTGTTTACGGAATTGGCGAATGTAACTTGGAATAATTAGAGTCTCGGTGTCTCTGCATATGGCCAGTTTGTTAGCAGCTTGAAAAAGCTACTGATTTGTTTCAAAGGCGAGTTGTGATGATTTAAAATGCCATTAAGTCAAATCAGTTTTGTGTACGGAGATAAAAACAGCTGTTTCTTGTTCTGTTTCCGTTTCCAGCCCCTCCCCCACCCCACGCCATTGTTCGTCACCGAATCGAACAGGTGAAATTTCTGAGCCCTTGGTCTCGCTGCTCTGATTAGACTGACCTCATTTTGACCTTTTCGAAAAAAGGCAGGACTGAAAGACGATGAGCGTTGCCGAAACTCAGCGTGAACTCGGCCCCCGTCTCTGCGTCCTGCCTGAAAACCTCAAAGGCGCTGAAACGGAAGCGCAGCAGTGAGTTAACGGGGGCCGGATGACTCTAAAACCCGGGGCTCGGCCTTTGTTACGCACACCAATGTGCCTTCGGCAGCAGAAGTGTTAGAAAAAGGCCCCGTGATCGTTCCCGTCCTTAAAGAGGGACTAATTACTGTGGAGGGTGTGTCCAAGGCGTCACCGCAGACGTCAATCTCGTATCACGTGACCCGCAAGAGAGAAAAGATTGAAAGATTTAATAGCATAGCAATGCATTCTTTATTCTCTCTGTTTATTCTCTCTCTTTAATTCTCTCTCTTCACGTTAATAAGACAAAAAAAAAAAAAAAACGCAGCTTGTCGTCTTCCCGAGACCTTCCCTGTCCCGAAGATGTCGGAAAACTTAAACTTACAGCTTTACCTCTGACACTGGAGACTCCTTCCATTAACCTTACATTTACAGAAAGCGTCATCATATCAAAGATTACACACGTTTTTTAATCCGTTTATTATGAGCGGCGCGTCCCTGTGCGCGAGCTGTTACTACAGAAACGATAACGTGTCAGAACGAGCGCCTTCGTGCACGTTAAACGACATTAAATGTAACAGATAAAAAAAAAAAAATACGATGTTTTCCTTTGCTAAATGAAACATTGTAATCATTGATCAATGAAACTGCTGTAGTATTAGAGGAATACAACACTTCTGGGTGTAGTTAAATATCCAACACGTACCAGACCTTACTTGTCATTACTACATACTACAAAGACATTGTTTTGCCTTCAGTAAAAGATTTAAACGTCTCATTTTGACCTGGGAACAGGACAGAGGGGTTCCAAGAGAGCGACGGAGACCATAAACACCACCGGGGTGTTTTTTTTTGTGCTGGCTGTCGGTTTGGTGCTCATTGTGACCGGAGACAAAGGGACCTGACTGCAGTGGTATAAAGCTATTGTGATGTACTGAGCCATACAGTAAACGGACTTTTCACCCGCACGTCCCTCCGGCGTCTTTAGTGAAATAGCCCCCGGTGTAGTGTGGAGTGCAGTTAAACGCTGTTTTGTCATCAGTATGGCTGTTTTAGGGGCTTTGGACACGTCGTCATGACGACTGACGTGAAGCATGCAGCATCCCTGAACTGACGTTATGCTACTGGGGTCGTTTTCTTTTTCTTTCAATTGAATTTACCTCCAACAACAACAACAACAAAAAAAAACGAAACAAAGGAATCGGATGGTGTTGCGGTCGTGTAAAAAGGTGACCGAGTTCGCAAACGAACTATTAAACTATAATCTTTGACGCCACGTTCATCCGTTGGCTTCAAATTGGATGACTGAATATTCGTTTATTGCATTTATTAACAAACCAGACAAACCACAAGCGCAGACTAAATTAGTGCTAGCAGGAAACCGTGATATCGTATTTCCTGCCCAAGAAAAGAACAATTTTTTTGATGCTACACAAAGCTTTTCTTTGAATATGTATTACTGAATGCTACGTGCACCATTTTGTTTATATATTTATATATTTTGGTGACGTGACGCACGTCACTGTAGCTACAGTTTGGCTAAGAACTACTTTTATTGGTCAGGTAGCATTGCTAGCTAGCAAAACATGCCAGTCCAGCTAGGAAAGACGCCTTCGCCTGGAGCACACCGGAGCATGCGTCATGTCTGATGGAGTAGCTAGTGAAGTTATGATTTGTCCACCCTGTGGTTCATCACATATTCACGTTCAGAACTTTTAGCCATTTCTGAGAACACCGAGTTTGTGCAGAACCGAGTTTCGTTAGTGTAACGGAGTTTACTGCACGTGCGGGACTTTCCTCTTTCCTCTCACACCGCTTCCACGTTAATTCATTACAGCGAGGAATGTCTGTGTGTCACGCCGGGTTAAAAACACAAGCGGTTTCAGATTCGTGAACCTGGCCACGTGTTGAGAAGGAAAAACAAGAATCGTTTAACTGATGCTTAATCACGTTTAAAATATGTCTCGAAATGTTCATTAAGATTACAGCAAGGACTCGTGTAACGGCTACGACATGAACAGAGACAGGTGTAAAAACATTTATTTTGAACCGCTATTAGGACGATGGTCAGATTAATCATCATTATGTTGATCTGAGAAATAAAATGGAATCAGTATAATGAAAATAGCTAGTGAAATTTCAGCTAATGAAGTGTTGGCAGCGATTTCTCCTGGCCTTCCAAGCGGGCTTTAAAAAAAAAAAAAAAAAAAAAAAAAGGGGTCTGAAAGTATGTGCGAAATGAAGAGCGCAATAATGGCAACTCTGTTTGGAGAGGGAATGAGAGAGGGGGGGCGGTGTGTTTGGGAAAATCAACACAATGCCGCTGGAAATTCAGTAAACGTGATCAGAACACGTCCCCTGAGAAACGCGTTCACTAAAAGTCAACAAACATGGCGACGATCGCAAACTAATGAGCGTTAAAGCGGTTTTAAACGTCCTCTGTTTGACTCCGTGTGTCTCTCCCCTGAACGTGAGCCTCCATTACAGCGGGATTGAATTTAATCACCTTTGGCTTGTGCTTGCGTTCGGTGATTGCTGCGAGTAATTGCTTTGGCCGGCTGCTCAGAATAACCTCGCTGCATTTCATCACCCTCGACTACTTCTGTTCTCATTACACAGGCTTTAATAATAATAATAATAATAATAATAATAATAATAATAATAATAAAAACGCGCATGCCACTGGACCACGGCGCTCACGGCTTTGGTTGCGCTCGAGCGAAATCCTGACACGCATATATATCTAGCTACGTAAACCCAATTACGGAACAGTCGCGCTAATTTACTGACGTCAATAGCAGCATGGATTTGATAACAGGCGTGTCCCGAACCTTAATTTTATTACTTAAACGCATTCTGACCGAGAACAGTCATTTGGAAACCTTAAATGTTAAGCGTGGTTTGGGACGCGGCCAGATGCTGCGCCGTTACAGGCGCCGCCATGTTGAAATGACGTTCGGAGTAACCGGAGCTCTTGAGAAAGTCCTGGCGTTCGGAGAGATGTTCAAACTTATTTTGTCCTTCCTCCCGGTTCCTCCCAGAACCTGTCAGATTCTTCACGATGAATCGCTTGAAGCGCATTATATCCTGTTTCTGAGTTCTGGATTGTGATTGGTCGTCGGGTGTCCATTCATTTTCTATAGCAGCAGCTCTGACAGCAGTACTGACAGCCCGTCCATGTGTACGGGACGTGTACGGAGGACGCTCCACGTAAACGGATTAAAAAACCGTCGATGTGGTGAAGTTTACTGTAAATCTAACACATACGGAAGGAGTCTCCAGTGTCGGCGCTTTGTAACGGTCAGAGTTTACGCTTCTTCTTTACACGACGAGCTGTTAACTTATAGAGAGAGAAGACAGAGAAGCTTGTGAGGGAACGCCTGTAACGTAAGTGACGACAGGAACTTGTTTGGCAAACGTTAAATGTAACTATAAACGGATATAAAGTACGACGGGTTGTTCTTTAATACGTAAAACATTGTAGTAGCTGGTAAAATGCAGTGGTGTGAGAGGAATAAAACACTTCAGGGTGTTGTTATAGGAGATAAGGGGCTCCGTGGTGGTCACGGTAACGCCGCTTCATCACACCACGGCGTCACTCGGTGTGTTCGCCTTTACGCCACCTGCGTTCTTCTCGAACAAGCCCGTCGTTACCGAATCCTGACTTTCCGTGAGTGGTGGATTGAGCGAGCAGCCATCATGTTGATGATATTTCAATGCTTCAGTGACGCTCTTGTAAATCAGCCGTAGGAAATTCCGACCCCTTTATCCTGAGTCGTGGCGTTTTTTGTTTTTTTTCTCGTTTCCACATCATTTCCGAAAGACAAACGAGGCTTAACGCTTTCTCAGCGTTATTATTTAGAGTGAATTACAAAGCGGAGTCGCGGAGTGTAGTAAATATGAAACGGGATCGGTAATGAGGCGATGCTGTAGGGCATTTCTGATTGTCTGCTATTCGCTCGCTGATCTTTCCTCCTTTTACAATAAGGGGGGTGGGGGGTGGGGGGGGTATTTTCCTTCCTAATTTGAGGAAAATCGCTTTTATTGTTACTGCAGATTGACGTTTTATTGGTTTGGCAGATCCTCTGAGTGAGAAAGAATCCGGTCCAGATGCAGAGCTGAGCAGCCGAGGGGGTCAGGGCTCATGGGATCTGAAGTCGCTACCTCCTGGACATTAGCACAGCGTCTTAACCGCTACATGTCCAACGCTCCAGGATGATGTTTTGCTCGTGCGGCGGACTCTGTGTCAGGAGCTTCCACGTTTTACTCTAAACTTTGCTGACGGATTCGTCCAGTGAGCCTCGAGTGCTTCACGTCGGAGGAACCAGAACGGATTTCAACCGAGTTCTACCACAAGGTTAAGAACTGAAAGCGTAGCAGGGTCTGATCTGCAGGTCTGGAGTTTAAAAAGAGGAAACAGATGCAGGATTTTTCGCCGTCAGCGTGCTATCGGTTTCATCTACCAGCCTAAACGCTTATTCAGTTCCCGCTCTTGGCGAAAGGTTCAACGGTTCCACTTAGAACCGTACTAGTATTTCTGTTTCAGAAACGATTCCCAGTAGAACCTTTCTCAAAAGATCCACAGGTCCTTCAGTGAACTCGGTTTTTCCCTACAGATAAACCGTATCTGCGTTGGGTCTGAGCGCTGTTTCAGACAAAAAAAGCAGGAAAGAATTGTTTTCAGGCGTCGACTATTAGATCGTCATAGCAACAGGTAAAAAAACCAACAACGACAAAGAAAACCCCATAAACGCAGCAGATAAAAGGTAGACGCTGGAACACAACTAAAGCGCATGGAAACAGAACCTGTGGTATCACTCAGTCCCCGTAGCAACCGTGTGAAATTTGTACAAAAAGGCAAAGCTTTCTTATAAAATAGCGGGTTGCTATAGCGATACCAGTCTGGTTGCTATAGCAAAATGAGCGAGTTGAATTCATGTAATTTTTTTTTTTAGCAGATCTTTAACTGTAGTTCGTCAGAACCGTATGTAACAGTTTTAATCTACCTCCGAACTGATCATATTTATTAACAGGCTAACGCATGGATTTAGCTTCTGCTCGATCGGGTTCGGGTTTGGGCGGGAAGCACAAAGTTCTCTACATCGGCATGTCACAGAAACACTCAATCACGCTGCCTCAAATCTTTTAACACCATTAAGTTTTCATAACTCTTCAACTCTTTTTAGAAAGGAAAAAAAAAAGCCTCCATCGTATTGCGTGTGATTAGAGAGAAATTAAAAGTGCACACGCGGACGTTCACGTCGATTTGTTTTCGATTTGCGAGCGTGTGTGTGATTCTGACAGCGAGCCAGTCATCACGCTTAATTGCGTCCATATATTTTTTCACTAGATGAGGTAATGCTACATATTTAGTGTCGAATAACGCCAGGCCTGTTACACAGTGCTGTGTGTGTGTGTGTGTGTGTGTGTGTGTGTGTGTAGATTTAGCCGAAAGCTTCTCGATTCACTCCTAACCCTCGCCGTTTCATTTCCCAGAGAAAGGAATTCGCCGCAGTGTTGTTCTAGCTGAAGGATTTTGGGAGTTTTTGCGGCGGTGATTTATTCGCCGGTGGTGCGAGATCACTCCTCAGCTCGTTTTCAGCAGAAGTGGAGTTTTGACAGTTAAGAGAAGTCCATCAGTCTTTATGCAGCTTCGACTCCACTCACGAGCCACATACATCAAATACCCGGCCTGATTTACACACACGTATTACCACGCAGATTTATATTCCTGTCCCGACAGGCGCTAAACCTCCGAGTCACCGCCCCACTGGGACAAATCCGTCTGGATACGGAGCTCCAGAGCTCACACTATCCCGAGAGGAAATTTTCAAAACATCTATATTCCTAGGGGAGGGAAAGAAGAAAAAAAAAAACACAATCCTGGAAAAGAAATACTTTTTTTTTTTAATCCTGCAATTTTTTTTTCAAATAATCTATGAGAAATAACGTAAAGCCGAAGAAAATCTACACATTTAAAATACTTTTAAAAAAAAAAAAAAGAAGAAGAAGCAAAAGTTATTTCTTTTTTGAGCAATTTTTGTAAAATCACTGAGAGAAAGCGTGAGCTAGAGAGTTGTAAAGTCTTCCCGAAAACAAACAAAACCAAAAAAACAAAAATGAGAAAGAAAGACGTTGCTTTTTGTGTTTTTGGAGAGAGAAAAAAAAATCACATTAACTATCATGCAAACTTTCCTAACAGTCTGAGGGAAAAAAAAAAAAAAAGAAAAGGAAAAACTTTCTGAAACGAGCAAAAATAAAATGAAAAACTTTTCTTTTTTTTTTAAACTGAGTACTTTTTTTTTATTTCTCCTAAACTCTTTCAAACGAGTCATTTGAAAGTTACTTTCTTACAGAGTAACATAGAAAAAAATATTTTGTCTCAAAAACATCTGAGACGTCTGAAACTTTTTTGTTTGTTTGTTTGTTTTTAAAATACAAATCCACTTCTCTACTCCAACAAATTTCCCAAATTGTGATAGAGACAAAGCAACAGAAAAATCCTTACACAAATTCCACAAAAATAAGCCTTAAAATGTTTTTGAAAACTTAGAAGGAACTCTCAGAGGCACCTTTCAAGCAAAGCAAAAATGTTCGTTTTAGAAAGAAAAAAAAATCGAAAAAGATTTTAAAGCGGAAGAAAAATCAGAGATGAAACGAAACTTTGGCGTTCCTCGTGGATAAACTCTCCTTCAGAATTTCCCCTAGAATCTGCTAAACGTCGGCGCTCCTGCCAGCGGCGGTCCTCCAGCTTCCCTGCATTTCTCCTCGTATTTTTCCCCTCGTTCACGCTCCAGCTCTCTCCGCTCTGGACGCTCGATTTAAAGCGTTCATTATCGGAGTTCGGGTCGTGATTAAGCCTCGGTGAGGCTTTCGGTCAGCTATAAAGTGTTTTTTTCCCCCCTGTGTGATTTGGAAAGAAAGCCGGGCAGCTGGAGAGCCACCAGGACGCATCTCGCTCACATCGTATTAAACGCTAACGCCATAACCCGTGTGCATGTGGAGAAACGAGCGAGTGGAGGTGAACTTTCTGAGGTAGAACCGGGCTGTGGGTGGGTTCGAGGGAAAGAAAGAGTTATTACTCCAGTGTGGTTCACACACTGCTGGTGAGTGAGTAATGTCGTCCATCTTAATCAAACCATGAAACGTTGTGAAGGAGAGAGAGAGAGAGACTTTCAATTCAGAAAGTCTTTTCTTCTTCTTCTTCTTCTTCTTCTTATTATTATTATTATTATGAATCGCTCACTAATTCGAAGAGCTCGTTCATTTTAAGCGCAATTAAGAAAATGAAACAGATTCCTGAGAAAATGAAAACGTCTGCCAGCTCAGCTAACAATTTTCACTTAGCGCAGTATTTTCCGAACGTTACGATTCTTTCGTTTCAAGCCAGCGTCGAGCTCCCCGGTCGAAACGAGGCCGGTTTTGCTGCAACAGTTTAGTTCGCGCTAGCGAGCGACAAAGCAACGGGAGATCGTTTCCGTTTCTACGTACATGTGCGACACGGAGCTGCAAATCCAAGATTTTCTCGATTCGTTGCTAATTAGGTACTTAGCGCTGTAAATCCAAACAGTCGGCTCAAATGAATCCTCAGAGCGGTCCTGTTGAGCGCGTGGTCCGACGTTTCTTCAGTTCCCTGCCTCACAACTTGAATTCCTACCTGCAGTCAGTTCCTGTTTACTGTATGAAACAGAAATATGGAAGAAAAAAAAAAGACAACCGCGGTTTCATCTTATCCTGTTATATACGCGAGCTCTCGTTAAATTTACCAAGACATTAACAAGCTCGGAAAGAAGTAGCAGAGATCGCTGGTGCGTCTGATGAGTGTACGTAGCTAGAACGGTTAGCTTGATTTCCTGATCTAATCCAAGAATGAAGCTAGGACAAAGCAGAGAATGTAGCCTAAATCAAGCTTAAGTACATTTTAAACCAAAGTGATGTGTATGAATCATATAGTAGGCTGTTTCTCATCAGGACTAATAACATCTGGATAGGCCACACCCACAAGCGAGACCAATAGCTGACGCTACACATCCACGAGAGACATCAGAGAATAGCTACTCGTTAGCGTTGTCACTAAACGTTTCGGTAATGTTCCACGTGTGACTGGAAACGTTCTGTGAACTCTGTTCGTATAGCATTGCTGGAACGTTATTTTCTTCTTAGCACGTGCTGAATACTTACAGGAAATTCTAATAACGTCCTCTGATAGCTTAACGAGAGCATAATAAGCTTATAGCTGATGTCAAAGAGTCAAAGTTCGCTTCTAGTTCTCCTCTCTGTTACCGATTCACCACTGGACAGCCAATCAGAACACTCCCTCTCTCGCCACACACTTCGTCAGCCAAATGGACAACAAGGTGAAAAGGACAGAACCGAAATAAACCCTCAACAAAGCTTCGCGTGCATGAATCGATTCATCCAAGTCACTTAAAAGAGTCGTTCAAAAAGAAAGAAGGAGCACAATCAGGTGTAATTGCTGCTAATAAATCCTGTTTGAAAAAAAAAACAACAAAAATAAACCCCTTTGTGTAGGCGGGTGACAAGCGGACAAGGACGGAGCGGAAAGACAAAGCTTAGGCTTGCAAATTGATTTGTTCCGAGTCACTCGAAACAGTCGTTCAAAAAAAAAAAAGAACGATTCACTGGTTGACTCGCTTCCAAATGCATTCCTGAGTCACATTTAGTAGTGTCGTAAAAGGCAAATTTTTAAGACTTTGAACCAATTCTAACTCATCTGTGTCCAGCCGAAGAGAGAGAGAGAGAGAGCGCGAGAGAGAGAAGGACAAGGAGGAGGGGAAAAAAAAAGAACGAGGGACAGAAAGAATTTTCATATGGAAGAGTTCTACAACAGGATGATGGAGGGGAGGCCGATGTTTCACTGCATGTCTCTGTTCCCTGATTAGAGTCAGAGCAGCGAAGCTCCTCATGGAAGTCATTTCTCATCAGCGTTTCATTACGACTGCTGCGTATTTCCTTCCTAATGCGCTCCATGACCAGCTCACAAGAGCTTCCCAATCATCTCCACATTATTTTCCTGAAGAAGCCATTTGAAATCGACGATCCCTTGGGATAACTCGGCCGGCCAACGTTTATTTTCTCTCTCCTTTCACTCACAGACACACACACACACACACACACACAAAACCATATGCAGCCCTTCATCACCATTAACATCAACTTTGACTAGCCTCAAATAAATCACTTATACACAGGAATAACAAATAAATAATTTGTACGTCGTGCATTAAATGTTTCCGGGATTCTTCTTGCTAAAATGCAAATAGCAGAACTAGCCTACCTGATGCTAAGCACTGCGTTTTTGCTAAACCCTCACTAGGGGGATTTTTATTAGCTAGTTTTAATCCAAATTTATCTAAAATATATGAAAATTTAGGTTGAGACAGACTTCCATAACTATGCTACATAACGCTAAGCACTTGCTATACAATAGTTACCCCTTGCTAGCCAGCAGTCCTCCATTTTGGGGCTTTTTGCTAACTTGCACATATTACACACACATTTAATTAATAAAAGTTTCCCACAACCAGCTGCACATTCAGATAATTATCAAAGCACAGCTTTATTCTAATATTTATACGATTTTGGCTAAGACAGACTTATTTAGACATAACTATCCTGCATAATGCTAAGCATTCTCTCTTAGCTAGCTAACATTCTTCCACTTGCTAACGTTTTTGCTAGCTAGTGGTAATTGAATATACGTTTAGTTGATAAAAGCATATAATAACATATAATCTAATTACAGTTTTATCCCAGAGTATCTAAGATATATTAATATTTTGTGTGAACATCCAGAACTAACTCGAGTAATGATAAACACTGTCATAGAGCTAGCTAAATTATATATATATATATATATATATATAATTAAATAAGCAAGCTTCTCTTAACTATCAAAGCACAGCTTTATCCCAAAGTATCTACTATTTTACATGGTCCATTAGAACCTTTAACAACTACCCCATGTAACGCTAAGCAGTCTAATTAGCTAGCTAACGTTCTTCCACTGTAGGGATGTTTGCTGTCTAGTTCTTATTAAATATAAATTCGACTAATAAAAGCTTATCTTAACTAGCTATAGATTATCTATTTATTAATAGATTATCTCGAATTCATCTAAGACATATTAAGAATCTGGCTGAGACGCACTCCATTAACTAGCCCGTGAAATGCTAAGCACTCGCTACCCAGCGTTAGCTAGCTGGAGGGTGTTTTTGCTAATCAGAACTCAGCGTTAAACCCAGCTACTGTACTCGGTAGCAAGCAAACAGTCAAATCACGATTCTGCCCCGATGTATCTGTGTCACAGAGCCCTTCTCGCTTTGTTGCAGCGTTTTTCCCCGGGCGCATATGTTAACGTTTAACACGAGAGTGATTCTCTCGTTAATTTAGCCTCAAGAGGAGGAAAGGAGGATAAACAAGTGCCTTTTTTAGCCGTGTGTGTGTGTGTGTGTGTGTGAGAGAGAGAGAGTCTGTGTTTGAGCTGTCGTGTGTGATTGAGAATCCTAGACTTGATAATTACTCAGCTGTGGGAAAATCAGAGGTTGTAGCTCTACTGTGGGTGAAATTAGCTCGCTAACAACGCTCGCATCCAGGGCTTCAAATTAACAACCGCCAAAAGTAATTCAAACGGTCAAACGTCACTGCTCTTTTCTTTTCTTTCTTTAAAAAAAATGTATTATTATTATTTTTTTAAGTATGCGTACTTTGTACAAATCAGACGTGTTTCCCGGTTTATCCTCCTCACCTGATGGAGGTAACGGAAATCAAATGCTTTATACTGTACATAAATATCTAGCTAGCGAACAGAGCTATACAACAGTGCTATTGAATTCTGGATTGTGATTGGTCGTCAGGTGTTGATTAATTCTCTATAATGGCAGCTCTGAGAGTAGCGCAGCTGCACATCACAGTGACAACCGGAGCTAACTTGCTTCACAAACATTAAACGTAACTATAAATGGATAACGCGTACGTGTGGTGTGTGGCTTTTTTTTCGTGAACACAAAATTGTTAGTGTTGTGAAACTGCTGTGGTATGAGAGGAATAAAACACTTGTGGAGGGGGGTGGGGGGTGCTTTTGGAGGAAAATGATAACACGATACTAGAATAGTTACCTAGCTTGGACGTTAGCTAGCACCGAAAGGGCTAAATATAGATAAGGTATTGAATAACGTGGTGATACACATTTTTCTTTCCGACAAGGCTGTGGTACAAAACACCACTCTGGACGTGTAAAATTAAAACGTTAGCATCAGGTTTCCCGTCAGTGAGTCCGTTTTTTTTTTTTACTCATAATTAGCCGTATATTGCCTTCTTTTTTTTCATGTCAGCCTGCCAAGTGAAGATTAGCGCTGTGGGTAAAACTAGCCACCTTGCTTCACCCCTGGATGGAGCGTTCCATTATCGGTCACATGTAGGGGTGTGTGAGGGGTTCGGAGATGAGCCATGCCAACATTCCTGTCCTCAGATTGCTTCGTCAGAGTGATTTCCTGCAGCTTGTTTTTATGCGTGCGCTCTGAACCCCCGAGCGCCGGGTGTCCCGTCTCTCCAGCAAGACGTCTCTTTAGATTCGACTTCATCGTCTCGTGGTCTCGGGTAACGGTCACTAATCGTGCTAAAGACGCTAAACATGCTGATGGAGATCATGCTGATAAAGTGATGACTCTAACGTCAGAGTTGTGTTTTTTATTTCACGTTATTACTCACAGTGGTTTTAAACGTCACCTCTGTCACTCAAACCTGATGTTCTTTATAAAATATTAGCCCAAGCATGTGTTGGAACGATCATTTTGAATTTGTCTTAGCGTCTCGGCAGGGATCGGTCACACAAGAAATCACATAAAATAATAAAAAAAAAAATCGAATGAAATGATCCGGATCAGAATCTGAACGCCGTGGAGAGATTTTTGTATTATTTTTTTATTTAGTGTATTTTGGGATGACTGAAGAATTCTTTGGCTCTGAAACGGACATCATTGTAGATAACGCGTGGAGTCGTTCCCAGCGTTTAACAGAAATATGTTCACAACTCTGGACTTTTTATGAGATTGTGTTGAATTAAAGGATTTATTAGCTGGACATTAAATCATGTTTGGAAGAGAAAAGTTCACGAAAGGATCGGAGATCAGTTACAGAAACGCCAGCCAATATTAACCTGGCGTCAAATCAGAGACAATTACACTTCAATTACTGTAATGACTCTCTCTCTCTCGCTCGTTCTCTCTCTTTCCATCTATCTGCTTGTCTTGCTCTCTGTTTCTTTCTCTTTGTATCTCTCTCTCTCTTTGTCTATCTGTCTTACTCTATCTATCTATCTATCTATCTGCTTGTCTGTCTCAGTCATTATCTCTGTCTCTCTGTTCCTTTCTCTCTCTCTCTCTCTCTCTCTGTCAATCTCTGCCTTTGTCTGTTTACTTATCTCTCTCTCTCTCTCTCTCTCTCTATCTCTCTCCTATCTATCTCTTTCTCTCTCTTTTATTATAAATTATTAAATAATTTCAAATAATAATAAAATATGAAAATAAACATGATTGTAAAAGAAAAAAAAAAGAGTGAAGTCCATATTCAGACATCCGCATCACTTCCTGCTGTGATTTTAGTGGGCGGGGCCTAAGTGGCTGGAGTGATCCCCCAACTGCTCTAAGTGAAAGAATAATTTAGAGATGGACCATGATGGCTGTTTGCAAAACCATACCCAAATGTTATACGGTATACTTGCTTCAAACTACAAATGGCGGCGGGGCCTTGAGGGCGGGACCTAGGGGGTGGGGAGGAGTCTACGGAGCAGCATAATGACAAAAAAAAAACATTTGTCCAAGATGACGGCCGTTGTAAATAGCGCTCCAGTGTTCTCAGTGTACGTGGTAAGGGGTAGGTTATGTTTATATATAACAGGAAGTCTCACTGTGTAGACGTTTTGTCTGAGAAAGACTTTGAGTACTCTTTAGCGTCATTACACAGAGACGTGGAACACGCTACGACCTTGAGGGTTGCAAACGAAGGTCACCAGAATCCCATCACTCTGTACTTTCTGTGTATTCCTGTTATACAGAGTGTGTAAATAGTGTGATATTTACACAGCGAGGGTCGCTGATGATGATGATGATGATGATGATAGAAGGCCCGATGATATTTGGATACGTTTATGAAGTTCATTACAGGGTATTTTTTTGCGGTCAGCCCTGAAACGCTGTCTCTGTCTTCATGCAGATTTTAATTAAACCACAACAAAGCGGGTATAGAGACTCTGATTGCTCGGCGCTCTGTTTATAAGAGATGCTCTCGGGCTCGGATGTCTTTGAACCCCGGCTGTACGAAATGCGCCGCACAATGCTGCCGTTTGTGTGCAGGAGGGGAAGACGAGCAGGACGGCGATTTACACATTATCAAAAACACAATCGCGCAAAGCAAACAAACGATTAATCAACGAGCATGCGGTCAAATTCCAAACCGAAGGGAGGGGACGGAATTCTGCGGCCTCGGCATGCAGTAGGAGACAGAGGCATGATTTACAGTGCTTTCAGTGAGTGACCTGGTCATGCGCACACACACACACACACACACACACACACACATACGCATCCAGACATTCAGTACCATGGCTTCTTTAATTCTGCACTGGAGCTCCGAGGCTGATGGAAGTAATGGAAGCTTATAGTGTTGACATTTAGTGTAAACCATTACCATGATCTCCCTTTAACTATTCAAATTAACGTTTCATCCATTTCTCATGTTAACATCGTAATGAAAAAGTTCATTTTTCTGTACAGCGTGTTGCCGAATCACGTGACCTAAAGGACAGGCTGTAAAGTGTAAAAGGAGCGGTCCGAGAACAGAGCCCTGAGGGACACCTGAGGGATTGCTTCTGCATGTCCTGATCTGTCAAAACATGTTCTGTCTCTCTTTACTTTTGCACTGGAGATCTGAATCTGAAACAGCTAACGAGTCACAGAAGCGTCCGGCCTCCAGTTTAACGCGGTGCACTAAAGTCTGGAGTAACAGCTTACATTTATCCCAAATGCTCAGGTGTTTTTTTTTGTTGTTTTTTGTTTTTTTTTCATTTGAAAACACAGAGGTCTTGCTGGAACACGTGTGTGAAAGGTGTTGAACCTTTCATGCGCCGTCTTGGGATATGTTCTACCTGAAACGAAATCATCTGCTGAGCAGACCTGAGAGCATGAAAACTCGCTAATGTCCCCCTGAGGCCTTGTGCACATACAGCCGGAGAGGAAAAAGGAAGCAATCCGTTTCTCATCGGCCCACTTCCTGTTTATTTTGGATTTAGCGATAGCGAGCTCGTGTGACGTGGAGTCAGATTTTTAACAATTTTTATTTTACTGCACTCAGTTCATCCAATTTATTATTCATTAAAAACAAATCCATTATTTAATAACAGTAATCACTTTCTCTCTCTCTCTCTCTCTCTCTCTCTTGCTCTCTCTCTCTCTCTCTCTCTCTGGAATAAACAGTGTTTTATATACAGCTGAAGAAAATGAATTAATACTGAATTGTTGACTGATTTTGTGGTTTGTTGATTTTAATTTGCCTATTTATTTATGGATTTATTTTCTAATTTTTATTTATTTCCCTTTCTCTCTCTCTCTCTATGTCTCTCTCTCTCTGTGTGTCTCTCCCTTTATTGGCCTGACAAATAAAAGTGCACATGTATTGCATAATTAAAAAAACATCAAAATATAAAGTTGACTAATAAAGGTGTCTAAATGCAAAAAATGGATCCAGTTAAACTATAGAAATATTTACAGTATGTTGCCTTACACCATTAATTCTCAGAAATCAACTAGGATGAATATATTTGTCAATGAATGAATTTTTGTATTTTCATTTTTTAAATGGTCGTATGGCGTCCCCTCACATCCTGCTTTCCCTAATCCAGCCCTAGTTATCATTCTTAACAAGAACATTTTTGAACCGCATGGTTTTGCGTCATGACCGATTTCCATCCTCTCTGATCATGTGACCCCCCCACTGTGAGGTGAACTAGTATGATCCGGCTAAAACATGGCTTTTCCTTTCCTATGCGTGTGTGTGTGTGTGTGTGTGCGCGCACATAATTTCCTGTGAAGTCCTCGTGTTTTTTATATTCCATCAGCTTTCAAACACCTTTATCACGTGTTTCTCCAGCATGTGTTGCTAATACGAGTCCAGTACGGTGCAGTGCATTCTGATTGGCTGAGAGCAGCAACACATAGCAGAGTGAACTGGTTTTAGGTGTTAGTTGTTAAGAAATAACAATATCTAATATTCTTTCCACTGTAAGCTCTCTCCAAGAACAGGAATCGTCTTTTCACGCAGAATGAACGTTTAAATGCAGAACAGTCATGTGGCGTCCCTCAAGGCTCAACTCTGGGGTCACTATTAATATTAATATCAATATATATATATATTTTAAATCTTGTAAAAAAAAAAAAAAAAACACTAGCATGACTACAAAACACAGACTCCAAACTATCTCCAGTAAGCGTGTTCAGATAGACAGATGTGAGAAGTCACCTAGCGTACATCTTTAGCATTAATCTCAAACCACAGACAGTGATGTCACCACGACGTCCTGATGTGGTTTAGGACACAGTGGAACGTCCTGTCTTGTATAAACATGAACTCAGCTTCACCGCCGCAACATAATAGCGGCCGCCAGCTTGGTCAACCACAGACTATTTTTATATATATATATATATATATATATATATATATATATTTAAATAGATTAATGATGTCACTTGAAGCAAGTATTTGGGTGTGTGTTTAGAGAAGGGATTTTGGGTGAGGTAGATCTTCACGACTTGTTTAGCCTCTCAGTGCCGTAACTATATTTACCATAAAGGGGAAATGTTTTAACTGCCATGCAAACAATTTCACGTGCGTTATGTGAAACGACATAAACGACGGCATTGCGTGACTTTTCGGGATAACTCCGCCGTTTGGCGGCTGTCACATGTGAATTGAAATGTCAGTGTGAAACACAGCGTTCAGCTGCGTGAGTCTTTCAGCCAGCTGTTGTCCCACAACTGCACACTTCATTCATCTGTACCGGGTTAGAAGGTCACACTTGTGGCGCGATACTAAACAGGATTTCCCCCAACATGAAACATTACGTGCTCCACGGCGTTTCTCTAATAGCCACGATGAGTACACATGATGTTCTGCGCTATTCAGTGCTACTGAGCGTTCCTAACTAAGTCCTCGGTGCTGTGCTTCGGCCCTACACGGGTTCGGATCTTATCGACTGCTCACGAACGCTACGTAGCACGAGCAACATCCAGCTCAAGGTACTTTCACCATCATTATCATGTGCCTTCCCTCAAGGCTCTCTTCTGGGGCCACTGCTATTATTGTTTCCTCCTAAGCAGCACTAAAAGCTTCCTAGCAAACTGGTTTTTCTTAAATCTCGTTACGAAGGAACTCGAAGCTAAGAGAAAACACATGTTTAGGATTATTTGTGATTCGATCTTACTGACATAAGACTTGCCAAGACATAACCTTTTATGTTTTCGCAGGTTTTGAAGCTACTTTAAGCTCTAAGAGAGTTTTGCCCAAATCTGCCATTTAGGAGCTACTTCTAATCTTAATTTACTCACTTTGAGCTCCTTTTAGTCTTAATTTCAAACATTTTGAGCTCCTTTTAGTCTTAATTTCAAACATTTTGAGCTCCTTTTAGTCTTAATTTAAACATTTTGAGCCACTTTTAGTCTTAATTTACTCACTTTGAGCTCCTTTTAGTCTTAATTTCGAACATTTTGAGCCACTTTTAGTCTTAATTTACTCAGTTTGAGCTCCTTTTAGTCTTAATTTAAACATTTTGAGCCACTTTTAGTCTTAATTTACTCACTTTGAGCTCCTTTTAGTCTTAATTTCAAACATTTTGAGCTCCTTTTAGTCTTAATTTACTCAGTTTGAGCTCCTTTTAGTCTTAATTTACTCAGTTTGAGCTCCTTTTAGTCTTAATTTCGAACAGTTTGAGCTCCTTTTAGTCTTAATTTACTCAGTTTGAGCTCCTTTTAGTCTTAATTTAAACATTTTGAGCTCCTTTTAGTCTTAATTTACTCACTTTGAGCTCCTTTTAGTCTTAATTTCGAACATTTTGAGCCACTTTTAGTCTTAATTTACTCAGTTTGAGCTCCTTTTAGTCTTAATTTAAACATTTTGAGCCACTTTTAGTCTTAATTTACTCACTTTGAGCTCCTTTTAGTCTTAATTTCAAACATTTTGAGCCACTTTTAGTCTTAATTTACTCAGTTTGAGCTCCTTTTAGTCTTAATTTACTCAGTTTGAGCTCCTTTTAGTCTTAATTTAAACATTTTGAGCCACTTTTAGTCTTAATTTACTCACTTTGAGCTCCTTTTAGTCTTAATTTCAAACATTTTGAGCTCCTTTTAGTCTTAATTTACTCAGTTTGAGCTCCTTTTAGTCTTAATTTACTCAGTTTGAGCTCCTTTTAGTCTTAATTTCGAACAGTTTGAGCTCCTTTTAGTCTTAATTTACTCAGTTTGAGCTCCTTTTAGTCTTAATTTAAACATTTTGAGCTCCTTTTAGTCTTAATTTACTCAGTTTGAGCTCCTTTTAGTCTTAATTTAAACATTTTGAGCCACTTTTAGTCTTAATTTACTCACTTTGAGCTCCTTTTAGTCTTAATTTCGAACATTTTGAGCCACTTTTAGTCTTAATTTACTCAGTTTGAGCTCCTTTTAGTCTTAATTTAAACATTTTGAGCCACTTTTAGTCTTAATTTACTCACTTTGAGCTCCTTTTAGTCTTAATTTCAAACATTTTGAGCCACTTTTAGTCTTAATTTACTCAGTTTGAGCTCCTTTTAGTCTTAATTTACTCAGTTTGAGCTCCTTTTAGTCTTAATTTACTCAGTTTGAGCTCCTTTTAGTCTTAATTTACTCAGTTTGAGCTCCTTTTAGTCTTAATTTCGAACAGTTTGAGCTCCTTTTAGTCTTAATTTACTCAGTTTGAGCTCCTTTTAGTCTTAATTTAAACATTTTGAGCTCCTTTTAGTCTTAATTTACTCAGTTTGAGCTCCTTTTAGTCTTAATTTACTCAGTTTGAGCTCCTTTTAGTCTTAATTTACTCAGTTTGAGCTCCTTTTAGTCTTAATTTCGAACAGTTTGAGCTCCTTTTAGTCTTAATTTACTCAGTTTGAGCTCCTTTTAGTCTTAATTTAAACATTTTGAGCTCCTTTTAGTCTTAATTTACTCAGTTTGAGCTCCTTTTAGTCTTAATTTAAACATTTTGAGGCACTTTTAGTCTTAATTTACTCACTTTGAGCTCCTTTTAGTCTTAATTTCAAACATTTTGAGCCACTTTTAGTCTTAATTTACTCAGTTTGAGCTCCTTTTAGTCTTAATTTACTCAGTTTGAGCTCCTTTTAGTCTTAATTTAAACATTTTGAGCCACTTTTAGTCTTAATTTACTCACTTTGAGCTCCTTTTAGTCTTAATTTCAAACATTTTGAGCTCCTTTTAGTCTTAATTTACTCAGTTTGAGCTCCTTTTAGTCTTAATTTACTCAGTTTGAGCTCCTTTTAGTCTTAATTTCGAACAGTTTGAGCTCCTTTTAGTCTTAATTTACTCAGTTTGAGCTCCTTTTAGTCTTAATTTACTCACTTTGAGCTCCTTTTAGTCTTAATTTCAAACATTTTGAGGCACTTTTAGTCTTAATTTACTCACTTTGAGCTCCTTTTAGTCTTAATTTACTCAGTTTGAGCTCCTTTTAGTCTTAATTTACTCAGTTTGAGCTCCTTTTAGTCTTAATTTAAACATTTTGAGGCACTTTTAGTCTTAATTTACTCAGTTTGAGCTCCTTTTAGTCTTACATGTAGACATTTTGAGCTATTTTAGTCTTAATTTAAAACATTTAAAGCTCCTTTTAGTCTTAAATTTTCTCAGTTTGAGCCACTTTTAGTCTTAATGTAGACATTTTGAGCTAACTTTTGTACACATGAAAACAGAATGCTAATGTCCCTTTTGTTCTATCTCTTTATTCCGCCCAGGAGTCCAGAGCAAAGGGAAACCGTTCAAAACAATTCATGAACTCAAGACCGTTCATTAATTTTAAGCCCCACAACGAATCTGAAATGACGGAAAAGAATTATGACCGCTTTTTGTAATATTTGTCATATATTTTTCATGAGGCAAAAAATGTTTTGAACCTCTCGTTTATATTTTTTTAAACATTTCTAAACAAAAACGAAAGGGGAACAAAATCAAGCAAGCGTACGCAGGCAGACTTCTCGTCCTCCGCCTGATGATAGCACAAAGTTCTTTGAGAAGCGCTTTCTAATGTTGCTTTTAAAAGATTTATCACTATAGAGTTATAGGACAAAATTCAAACACTTTTTTTGACGAAGGGAGACTTTGCTTCCAGATGAAACGTTAGTACTGATCCTCACGGAGATAGTTAGCAGATAAATCGGGCTTCTTATAATAAAATAAAATAAAATCACGTCTAAATAGATGTCGAGGTTCAGTGGAACACAGTGTTGCCGAGTAGTTCGCACCACAGGAGGGTGAAATTCCTCTCGGTCCAGTTCATAAGCGCAACACCGCCGCTGCATACGTTCATGCGCTGTTTGAGAAAGGACGTTCTGCTCGATCTACACAGGAGGCCATTTCACAGCCATAAATCTCTGAATCTCTCCAGCAGCCTGAATTTCATAAACAGAAGCGACCGGACGCTTCGGCCAGCTGCTGCTTCTGGAGGAGGAAACGATCTGGGAAAATTACACACTTACATCAAACAGAGGTGCGTTCCGACTGCATCCCGACTGCAATTTAGAGCCAAAATGGCCGCCGCGACAGATTTCAGCCATGTTCATTTTTAGAATCTTATGTCGTGTCATACTTTACTCTGTTTTACACCACAGAGCTGCTGAGTGCTGGATTGTGATTGGTCGTCAGGTGTTGATTAGTTTCCTATAACGGTGGCTCTGATAGTAGCGCAGCTGCACATCACAGCTTTATATTAATATTAATATTAATATTAATGCGCTCGCTCTGATAGGTTATCGTTATCGTGTCTGAATATAAGAGCAGAAAAGTCTGATTAAATTGTTGAGTTCTTAATCACTTCACATTCAGGTGTGTGTGTGTGTGTGAGAGAGAGAGAGAGAGAGAGAGAGAGAGAAGGAGGAGTGTAGCACTGATTTATCTGTGCTCTAATGCAGAGCAGAGCTCAGTGGGGCCAAGAGGAGGACACACACACACACACACACACACACACACACACATATATATATATATACACTATATATCCATTTCTGTCTGCCTCACACACACGCTGCTGTCTCACCTCCACTCCACACTGCGCTGATGGATCGTTTCCTCCCTCGCAGTTTTGCTCTCTTTATTTTAACACCGAGGTCACGACCCCCTGAAGCTGAAGCCTAGACGAGCTCAGAGCTCTCACACAAACCGTATTTATGACAGAAAGGATAACTCGGGTTCTTCTGGAACAGCGTGAATCTACAAACGAGTTAAAAGAAGAACTGAGGTGGCACTTGTGAGAGTTTGGGATGAGTTAGATCCGCGAGACGCAGGCAGGTCGTCCATCGTCGCGCTCCGTGATCTCAGCGCGGCTTTTAATTACGTTAACCCCGAGATTTTACTCCTACACCTGTTTAAATCTAATCTAACTCAACGGGGAAATGATGCAGCGCTCAACCCGCCAGACGTCCTACGTTATCACGTCGTGTCCCTCACGAACACGCGTCTGTACACGCCCACTCCATCACTCGGATACGGTCACCGAGTTACTCTTATTCTTTTCCTCTAACAGCACGTCCCCAACTGTTTGATTCCTCTTACACCACAACAACTTACCAACTATTACCCTTCATTCATTTTTAAAAATCACACCTCATACTTTCTATCCGTTTATAGTTACATTTAATGCTGGTGAAACGAGTTCGTTCCTGTTCTCACTTACGTTACAGCAGCTATAAACACTCGCTCCCTCCCCAGCCCTCTCTCTATTCTCTCTCTCTCTATTCCATCCCTCTCTATTCCAGCCCTCTCTCTATTCTCTCTCTCTCTATTCCAGCCCTCTCTATTCCAGCCCTCTCTCTATTCTCTCTCTCTCTATTCCAGCCCTCTCTCTATTCTCTCTCTCTCTCTCTATTCTCTCTCTCTCTATTCCATCCCTCTCTATTCCAGCCCTCTCTCTATTCTCTCTCTCTCTATTCCATCCCTCTCTATTCCAGCCCTCTCTCTATTCTCTCTCTCTCTATTCCAGCCCTCTCTATTCCAGCCCTCTCTCTATTCTCTCTCTCTCTATTCCAGCCCTCTCTATTCCAGCCCTCTCTCTATTCTCTCTCTCTCTATTCCATCCCTCTCTATTCCAGCCCTCTCTCTATTCTCTCTCTCTCTATTCCATCCCTCTCTATTCCAGCCCTCTCTCTATTCTCTCTCTCTCTATTCCATCCCTCTCTATTCCAGCCCTCTCTCTATTCTCTCTCTCTCTATTCCAGCCCTCTCTATTCCAGCCCTCTCTCTATTCTCTCTCTCTCTATTCCAGCCCTCTCTATTCCAGCCCTCTCTCTATTCTCTCTCTCTCTATTCCATCCCTCTCTCTATTCTCTCTCTCTCTCTCTATTCCCTCCCTCTCTCTATTCTCTCTATTCCCTCTCTCTCTATTCCATCTCTCTCTACTCCATCCCTCTCTCTATTCTCTCTCTCTCTCTCTCTCTATTCCCTCCCTCTCTCTATTCTCTCTATTCCCTCTCTCTCTATTCCATCTCTCTCTCTACTCCATCCCTCTCTCTATTCTCTCTCTCTCTCTCTCTCTATTCCCTCCCTCTCTCTATTCTCTCTATTCCCTCTCTCTCTATTCCATCTCTCTCTCTACTCCATCCCTCTCTCTATTCTCTCTCTCTCTCTCTCTCTATTCCCTCCCTCTCTCTATTCTCTCTATTCCATCTCTCTCTCTACTCCATCCCTCTCTCTATTCTCTCTCTCTCTCTCTCTCTCTATTCCCTCCCTCTCTCTATTCTCTCTATTCCATCTCTCTCTCTACTCCATCCCTCTCTCTATTCTCTCTCTCTCTCTCTCTCTCTATTCCCTCCCTCTCTCTATTCTCTTTATTCCATCTCTCTGTCTACTCCATCCCTCTCTCTATTCTCTCTCTCTCTATTCCCTCTCTCTCTCTATTCCATCTCTCGCTCTCTACTCCATCCCTCTCTCTATTCTCTCTCTCTCTCTCTCTCTATTCCCTCTCTCTATTCCCTCTCTCTTTCTCTATTTGCTCTCTCTCTTCCCTCTCTCTCTCTCTATTCCATCCCTCTCTCTATTCCCTCTCTCTTTCTCTATTTGCTCTCTCTTCCCTCTCTCTCTCTCTCTATTCCATCCCTCTCTCTATTCCCCCTCTCTCTCTGTTCCATCCCTCTCTCTATTCCCTCTCTCTCTCGATTCCATCCCTCTCTCTATTCCCTCTCTCTCTCTATTCCATCCCTCTCTCTATTCCCTCTCTCTCGATTCCATCCCTCTCTCTATTCCCTCTCTCTCTCTATTCCATCCCTCTCTCTATTCCCTCTCTCTCTATTCCATCCCTCTCTCTATTCACTCTCTCTTCCCTTTCTCTCTCTATTCCCTCTCTCTATACGCTCTCTCTATTCCATCCCTCTCGCTATTCTCTCTCTCTATTCCCTCGCTCTCTTTTCCCCCCTCTCTCTCTCTATTCCCTCTCTCTCTCTATTCCCTCTTTCTATTCCATCCCTCTCTCTCTCCCCTCTCTCTATTCCCTCTCTCTCTCTCTTTCTCTCTTTCTTTTCCCTCTCTCTTCCCCCCCCCTC
>NC_071270.1:4860000-4912500 GCF_023375685.1 Ictalurus furcatus
AACAGTGGTGGTCAGGGATTGGACATTAGGTACAATGGTGGTCAGGGATTGGATGTTAGGTACAATGGTGGCCAGTGATTGGACGTTAGGTGCAATGGTGATCAGGGATTGGACGTTAGGTACAATGGTGGTCAGTGATTGGACGTTAGGTACAATGGTTTTCAGTGATTGGACGTTAGGTACAATGGTGGTGAGTGATTGGACGTTATTTACAATGGTGATCAGGGATTGGACATTAGGTACAATGGTGGTCAGTGATTAGATGTTATTTACAATGGTGGTCAGTGATTGGACATTAGGTACAATGGTGGTCAGTGATTGGACGTTGGGTACAATGATGATCAGTGATTGGACGTTATTTACAATGGTGGTCAGTGATTGGACGTTAGGTACAATGGTGGTCAGTGATTGGACATTAGGTACAATGGTGGTCAGTGATTGGACGTTATTTACAATGGTGGTCAGTGATTGGACGTTAGGTACAATGGTGGTCAGTGATTGGACGTTATTTACAATGGTGGTCAGGGATTGGACGTTAGGTACAATGGTGGTCAGTGATTGGATGTTATTTACAATGGTGGTCAGTGATTGGACATTAGGTACAATGGTGGTCAGTGATTGGACGTTGGGTACAATGATGGTCAGTGATTGGACGTTAGGTACAATGGTGATCAGGGATCGGACGTTAGGCACAATGGTGGCCAGTGATTGGATGTTATTTACAATGGTGGTCAGGGATTGGACATTAGGTACAATGGTGGTCAGTGATTGGACGTTATTTATAATGGTGATCAGGGATTGGACATTGGGTACAATGGTGGTCAGTGATTGGACGTAATTTACAATGGTGGTCAGTAATTGGACGTTAATGGTGGTCAGGGATTGGACATTAGGTACAATGGTGGCCAGTGATTGGACGTTATTTACAATGGTGGTCAGGGATTGGACGTTAGGTAAAATGGTGGTCAGTGATTGGATGTTATTTACAATGGTGGTCAGTGATTGGACATTAGGTACAATGGTGGTCAGTGATTGGACGTTGGGTACAATGATGGTCAGTGATTGGACGTTATTTACAATGGTGGTCAGTGATTGGACGTTAGGTACAATGATGGTCAGTGATTGGACGTTATTTACAATGGTGGTCAGTGAATGGACGTTATTTACAATGGTGGTCAGTGATTGGACGTTAGGTACAATGGTGGTCAGTGATTGGACATTAGGTACAATGGTGGTCAGTGATTGGACGTTATTTACAATGGTGGTCAGTGATTGGACATTAGGTACAATGGTGGTCAGTGATTGGACGTTAGGTACAATGATGGTCAGTGATTGGACGTTATTTACAATGGTGGTCAGTGATTGGACATTAGGTACAATGGTGGTCAGTGATTGGACGTTAGGTACAATGGTGGTCAGTGATTGGACATTAGGTACAATGGTGGTCAGTGATTGGACGTTATTTACAATGGTGGTCAGTGATTGGACTTTAGGTACAATGGTGGTCAGTGATTGGACATTAGGTACAATGATGGTCAGTGATTGGACATTATTAACAATGGTGGTCAGTGATTGGACGTTATTTACAATGGTGGTCAGTGATTGGACATTAGGTACAATGGTGGTCAGTGATTGGATGTTATTTACAATGGTGGTCAGTGATTGGACATTAGGTACAATGGTGGTCAGTGATTGGACATTAGGTACAATGGTGGTCAGTGATTGGATGTTATTTACAATGGTGGTCAGTGATTGGACATTAGGTACAATGGTGGTCAGTGATTGGACATTAGGTACAATGATGGTCAGTGATTGGACGTTATTTACAATGGTGGTCAGTGATTGGACATTAGGTACAATGGTGGTCAGTGATTGGTTGCTTGCTTTACACACTGGGGGTGAGTGGAGTGAACCTGCTCTCTCAACTCATATATCCAGCAGCTGTGACGTGAGCTGGAGAGCTGTATTAAGTTCAGGACAGTCACTAATGTCTGCTCATCGTCAAGTTGCTAGATTTGGTGCTAATCTCTTTTCTGAAATAAAATTACTAACAGAATCTAAAATATCAAAGCCAAATCTTCAGCAAACCCTCCCCAAAGCCACGCCCCTAAAACACGAGTGTAATTCGTCACTTTACACACACACACACACGCACGCAGGTATGGATGATATTATTTAAGAAATGTAAGGAATTAGTTTACGCTGAAAACCCGTCTGGTGGAGAACCACAGGATTAACGTCACATGATCACTGCTGCTCGTGTTCTGAACAGCACCAGAACGTTCTGAGAAGCAGCGAGCGCTGAAATGAATAAAACACACCAAGAGATTTATAAATTACTTTCCGAATGAATAAACCGAGCTCTGATCTTACACACATCCCCAAAAAAACATCACGTCTGTTTTCCTCATGAGTGTAAAGGACACGGAAATGAGCTGCCTGTGATTATACCATAATAAATCACCATCCTTATTAAAGCGTCCGATAATCTAGTCCGATAATAAAGTCTGATAATAAAGTCCGATAATAAAGTCTAATTAAACTGTAAACTCAAAAGATACAATCTGTAAATCTGTCTGTCTATCTATCCTTTTATATGTCTGTGTCTGTCTGTCCATCCTTTAGTTTGGAAAGCTGTCTGTCTATCAGTCTGCCTCTGTCTGTCTACATCTGTCTGTCTTTCCGTTTATCTGTCTTTCTTTCATTTACCTGTTTGTGTATCCTTTTATCCAGTCTAGCTACCTGTCTGTCTAGCTATTTATCTATCAACCTATCTGTCTGTCTCTCATTTTATCTGTCTATCAGTCTAGCTATACGTCTAGCTAATTATCTACTGTATCAGAGTGACTATCTTCTCATTTGTCTAACTGTCTATCTGTCTGTCTCTCTTATCATCTGTCTAACTGTCTGCCTGTCTGTCTATCTAACTGCATGTCCGTCTAATAGTCTGTCTATCTTATCATCTGTCTAACTGTCTGTCTGTCTGATCATTTGTCTGTTTGTCTGTCTGTCTGCATGTCCATCTGACAGTCTGTCTGTATAACTGTGTCGGTCCATGTAAGTCTCTCTCTCAAACTGTCTGTCTGTCTGTGTGTCTTTCTGTCTGGCTAATCATCTGTCAATCACATTTCACATGAACAGTGTTTAGCACACACCCTTTTCCAGAACAACTTAATGAGTAATGAGTACTAATATTAAATCTGTCTGTCTGTCTTTTATCTGTCTGTCTGTGTGTGTACCTTTTTAGCTGTTTGTGTCTAGCTATTTGTCTGTCTGTCTGTTACTGCCGAACACAGAACAGAACTGTGTAATGAAATCCACTTTTAGTCTCTCTAATCCTAATCACACACACACACACACACACACACACACACACACACACACACACACACACAGTGATTATTATAAACATGTGGTCAGTATAAATATAAATTGGCAGAACATCTCTTAACAGTCAGATCTGAAGCGTTAGAAAGCAGATTATTGTTCAGATATTTATATTTAAAATAATTACTGCTTTAAACACGATTATTCAATAACTGAGGAAGTTTAAAGTTTTAAAAAAGAAATCAGAGGAAATTTATTTAAAATTATTTAAAGCCAAAACAATGACATCTGGTTATTAGCTGCAGGTCACTTCAAACACAATCGAAAGGTATATTTTTATTCCTAAAATTCCAGACATCTGCTTTAGTTTCGAAACAGAAATATGAGTGATTCAATCCGGGCTTTGTGTTATAGTGTCCTCCGCTCATGGGAGGTTCAAACTCGAACAGAAAAAAAGAAATTGCTTTATTTTTGCTCGAGCTGCACTCCTCACCTTCACCTTCAGGTCAGAGAAAGCTCCCAGGAGCAGAAAGAGAACCCCGCCCACCCTCAGAGCCTGGGGTCAAAGGTCACAGACATCAAGGTGACCCCTGTAACCTGTGTGTTGGCACCCGGGACGAGCGGGAGCGCCGGCGATCTGAACACGTTCTCAGTGTGAGGAGAGACAGACTCGGCTTCTACTGCAGATCTTCTAAACGTAGCTTACGACTCTTAGCTTTACATGGAACCTTCCTGAGAGGAAAACTCCTCTGTTATTGGGTTGTACGCAGAACCTTTAAGGGTTCCTTCTAAAAAAAAAAAAAGGGACAACTAAAGAACCCGTGAGTTGCCAGATTGAAAGATTTCCCTTAAAAAAAAAAATAGAGTAGAGAACACAAAGGAATGGCTAATGATGGTGGATCTAGAAGCTGAAGCTAAAACTATGCAAGAACCCTGATATCAGCTGAGATTAGACTGGCACCTGCATCTCCACATCGCTCCACAGATTCTTATTCTCTGTCTTTTAAAACATGAAGAAATCTTCTGGAATGATCGTTTAAAAAAATATTTTTCATTTTGTATTACAACAAGAGAGCTGGTACATGGTTTCTGATAGTACTGGTACTCATAGTTCCTGTTAAAAATGAAAACTGTTCAACGATAACCGTTAGTACTGGACTGTTGGACACTTTGGGGGGGGGGGGGCACACTTGAGGATTTCTGGGGATTAAAAGTTCTGGTACAGTTTTAGGGAGGAATAAAGCAACGATAAATTTAACATCATTAATGATTAAGATTGTCTGTGTAACCGAGGGTTTTCCTTTTACAAAAGATTCTAAGTAGAAGCCCACTAGAAAGCTGAAGCCTTCATCTAAACTCTTGAAAAACCCTCCAGAATTTTTGATTCATGACTCATGCACTCTAGAACCTTTCCTCAGTTAGCTGCTCGGACCTGAAGGTTTCCCAACAGAAACCATTTAGGAAGTTAGAACCATTTACTGCCCATAGGAACCCTCGAGGAACCTGTTTGTTTCTCTCAGAGTGTGTACCTCAGAGGGACTCCCAGCTGGCCTGCAGTACTGGGGCAGAACGTGGTAGAACGTGGTTCTCTGAAGCCCCTGTGGCTCAACTCTGGTGTTTATTGCAGGTCAGTGTGAGGGTCAAAGGCTTGCGGAGGCCTGAACATCAGCGTTATCTTCTCAAAGCTAACCTGCACCAGACTCCTGAAGATCCAGCAGATCGTGCTGAGACCTGGGGGTTTGAGTGACCAGAGATTTACTGATTCACCGGAATCGACACAGACGTAGGGCGACTAAAGACTAAATGACTGTAGAGGAATGATGCAGAAAATGCGGCAAACGTTCCTACAGAGTCGTAATTATATTCATTACGGAACGACACGTCATACTTTTTATCACTTTATAATTACATTAACGTTAGTTCCTGTTCTCGCTTACGTTAGAGCAGCTATAAGCACTCGTTCCCTCACCAGCTTCTCTTTATTCTCTCTCTTTATTCTCTCTCTTCAAGTTAATGAGATAAAAAGAAATCGCAGCTTGTTACGCACGTTATCGAGAAACCGCAAAGAAGCGTAAACTCTATCCTGAAAACGTCGGAAAACTTACAGTTACAGCTTCACCTCTGACTGTTACACAGCGCCGACACTGGAGACTCCTTCCTTACACGTTACATTTACTGAAAACTTCACCAGATCGATGATTATCTTAATCCATTTATGTTGAGCGTCCTCCGTACACGTCCCTGCGAATGAGGTGTTACTATAGAAACGATAACGTATTATAAGGTTTTTTTTTTTAGAACGTATTTTTGTGGTGCGCGATTAGGTACGGTGCAATTTATTTAACGTTCTTTACTTTACAGTAATATAATATATATCTGTTTAACTAAAAAAATATAGCAGTGAACTTATTAAAATATTTTTTTTTTCAAACCGTCACATGTCTCATCATTCCCCTGTATAATCATGTAAACTCATTTCCAAATGCAGCACACGGAGAAGAAAAAAAAAACATTTCTCCTCTGTTTCTAACATCGTTACGTTTAGTCATGCATTCTGAGCACAAGGCTGATTTCTTTAGCGATTGTTTCTCAAAAGGGTTTGGACAATCATTTTTAATTTTAGTACATGTCGACAAAATTATGAATTCTTTCTGGCAGAGATTCCAAAAGACATAAAATCCTTAAACATGTCGGGCGACCTTTGGCCCAAAATACACCGCACTTACAGTCAGCCATATTTGGCCTGGAATTGTCTAACTGGCGAAAACACGTCCTTTTCTCTTGAAGCAGAGAGGGAGAGAGAGAGAGAGAGAGAGAGAGAGAATGCTGCGTTTCACTTGAGAACAAGAGCAGCTTTTATTTTTCCGTCCTCTTCAAGTCCAAATGTAATTTACTGCAGAACGAGGGACGAGCAGACAACGCTGCTGTGTGAGACGAGGCCCGGCGTTGCACCGAAGAGGTTTAGTTCTCACACCGCACCGCACGCGTCCCCGTCCTCGGCCTGCTAATAATTTACAAAAAAAAAAACGCAGAAACAAATCGGCCAAGCAGGAATGTGGACAAAACCATGGAGCTCTTTGATGAGGGGGGGGAAAAAATCAGAGCATCGGGTTTCGCAAACACGGCAATTCCCGAAGCTTTTAGTGACGGATATCAGATTTTAATGCACTTCAAATATGCCCTGGATTTGTTTTGAGTTTTTATTAAATGAAATATCCTTCAGTGTTAAGGATGGAAATTTAAAACTGTGCACTGCATTATGGGTATTCTGGGGGCGTGTCCCAAACCAAATATGCCCCTTACTACATACGGCAGACAAACACCAACATCAATCCACTGTGGGCGTGTCCCAAACCATACACTCTGTTCACTGTATAGGTGAAAGTTGATGAAGCATGCGGATTAGGACACACCCCTTGGACTTTTCTCGTTGTGTCACACTTGAGTGCGCAGTTATTCAGTAACTATGAGCTAATCCCTAATACCCTCACTTCCTGTCTGCTCCGCCTCTCGTCTTTTCTCCTGATAAAGTCGCTCGGCTGTCGAGTACAAGGACACAAAAACACCCAAGACGCCGTTACAGAAAGAGCTGAGACACAAACCAGTCAGATATTCCGGATCTTTCTGTATATTCTGAATCTCATACTTTCATATTAAAACGTATGTGGGCGGAGTCATGATACAGCGATTTTAATTGGCTTGTAATAACAGCGTAGCTCGCTAATTTAGATAACTGTAGCTAGCTAGATAATAGAAATCATAACACAATTTGTTCTTTGGTAAATGTGAGACAATTCCGAGTAAAACGAGAAAACAGTGTACGGCTGGATTTGGGTTTTATCTGGCGACATTCGATTGTATTAAGTGGGCTTAAAATTAAGTGGGCGTGTCCACATGAACATGGTGGGAAATTATTGGCTAATATTGTTTCCTGCTTGTGTCTTTAATGGCGATGAATTATCACGCGAAGCATTGCGTAAACACTGTTACAGCTTTACCTCTGCCTGTAACAAAGCGCCGACGCTGGAGACTCCTTCACCATGTCCCTGTGAACGAGCCGTCACTATAGAAACGGTAACAGTAACGTAACCTGCTGTTATAGAAAACTAATCATACCTCCTGACACTCAGCAGCCTTTAGAAATGAGAACGTTAATAGAAACATGATCACTTCCATATTCTCTTCGTTCTTTGGAGTTTGTAGCTGCTGTCCAGGCTGAGGCTCCGCCCATCACAGGGCTCGCTCTCAAACTGGCAGCCGTTTCCATCATTTCATTTTTCACTATATGGCTGAATCCTTTGTTCATGTCTTTTCTTCTGTGGGTTTTTCTTTTTCTTGTGTGTGTAATGAAACTATGTGGATTGAATTAAGCTCATGTCCCGCACATTCCCAGCTCCAGATTAGGATCGTAATATGATTTGATCGCGGTTCTGTTTTTTGACGGACATTACAAAGCGACTCCTGAGCAGACTGACGGTTAAAAAATGGAGTTTAAAATAAAACATTATGAAATGTCCTTTTACGCAACGTTATTCATGTCCAAATATTTTTTCGCAGGATTCGATACAGATGGCATAAAAAACGTCGCGAGATGCACGTCTGTCACCACGCTCGCACTGATTACTAACACCATCACGTAAACTACAGATCCGTCTTCAACCGCAGAGATCACACGTTTTACAGACGTGACTGCTGCGGCTGTTCTCTCTTTTCAAACGAACAGGATTCTAATCGGCCTCGTCCCAAACGCCAATGTTGGATACAAGACTCTTTATTACAGTGATAGCTAGACCGATTGCTGTGTCTCACAGAAGAGTCGCCAAAAGTGGAGAGAAATCGCTGCACACGGTTCTGATTCAGAAGAATCCCAGACCCTCAGTTCTCTCAGTTCTATGTTCTTTTGAAGATACTGCCCTAGAAACATAGACTTAGGAATATAAAGCCTTTAGAACGTAGAAAAATAGGAACACTGAACCCTAGAGACATCCTGAAGATGTCCTAGAGGACCCTGGATATATATGTCCCTTGGAACAAATAGCCTTCTAAAAGTAGGGCCCTAGAAACATAGGAAACATAGACCCCTGAAGAACATAGGACGCCTAGGAACAAAGAGCAATAGGAATATCGGGCTGAGGGAACGGAGGACGCTGGGGGTGAAAAAAAAGGAGCGTTGAAGCTTTGAGCACTAGAAATATAGGGCCCTTGAAACAAACAACCCTATGAATGTAGGGCCCTGGGAAAATAGAACCCCAGAAATATAGTGCTCTGAAAATACAGAGCCCTAGGAACAGAGACCCTGGAAAAATAGGGCCCTCAAATAAAAATACATAAGGAATATAGGGCCCCAGAAATACGGGACCCTCGGAATAAAGGATCCTGGGTACTAAGCACTCTGGAGATATCGGGCCTTGGGAAAATAGGGCCCTTGAATCAAAGGAGCCAGGAAATATAGGGTCATACAAATATATATATATATATATACAAATATATATATATATATATTTGTATATATATATATATATATATATATATATATATATATATATATATATATATATATATATAGGATCCTGGGACCTCAGTGTGTAATTAGTGCTATACACAGATAATCACAGACACTTCTCTCACACACACACACACACACACACACACACACACACACACACAGCTCTCGCCACTAGCACAGGCTTCTCGATGAAGTGTGCTTGACCAGGAAGGGTGGAAGAGTGAGAGATAAAGAAACACACTCCGTCCCCCGTGACCCTGAATAAAGCGCGCCCTTCTCCTCGCTCCCTACTGAATCAATGTTTGAACACTGCAGCATTAAAACGAGTGGCGTTCGATAAACAGGATGGGGTTTAAATAGGACGCGGCCGCGGCTCCGGATTGAAAGGACGCAGGAATGTTATTTGTTTGTCCAGTAACCGAGGCTGAGTTTGTCCTGCAGCTCCTCTGACTCCTGCCATGGCATTGAAAAGGAGGTCTTTAAAATAAAACCCCACGTTCTGCTGAAGCGCGTCAGCAGCCGACGCCAAAATTACGGCCCAAAAAAAACGAGTCAACAAACACGTCTCCACTTTTATTCGCCTCCTCGCTGACCGAGTGTTTTGATTCCTCCAGCAGGAGGTGAAAAGACTTTCAGCAGCAGCTTCCTGTCACTGGGGCTGAAGAGAGCAGTGTGCAGTCATCATCATCATCATCTTCATCATCATCATCATCATCATCATCAGGACTCTCCAGTAAACAAATATCAAATTAAACACGTAGAACTTTAAAATTCTGCACTTGTAATAAAAGTGAAAATGATGGAGGGATTAAAGGAAGATTTTTTAATGTCGTGTTTTTGAAGCTCAGCAGTTTCTCTTTGAAGTGATGAAGGAAGACTGAAAGAAAATAGAAAGTCTGGAGAGAGGGAGGAGGGCGAGGGAAAGGAAGAAGGAAGGACACCAAAAAAAGGATGTAGGAAGAGGTGGAAAAGTAAAAGAAAGGCACAAAGGATGGCGTGAAAGTTTGTGTAAAGGGGATGAGAAAACAAGGAAATAATGACGAAAATAAATGAGAAAAATACAGAACGAAGAAAGAAAGAAAGAAAGAAAGGCAGAAGGATGGAAATAAAGGAAGAGGAAATGTGTGTGAAGGGAGACGTGAAAGAAAAAAAAACAAAGTAAGAGATAAAGAAGGAACAGCGGATAGGAAGAAAAAAACAAAAAAATGGGAGATATAAAAAAGAACAGGGGAAAGAAAGAAAGAAAGAAAGCTGGAAAAAAACCCAAATAAAAGTGAGATTAAAAAGGAACAGGGGATAGAAAGAAAAAGAAAGAAAGAATGGAAAAAAAGAAAAAAAACAATATGATATAAAAAGAACAGGAGAAAGAAAGAAAGAAAGAAAGAAAGAAAGATGGAAGAAAAAAACAAAGTGAGATATAAAACAATAACAGGGGAAAGAAAGAAAGAAAGAAAGAAAGAAAGAAAGAAAGAAAGAAAGATGGAAAGATGGAAGAAAGAAAAAACCAAGTGAGATAATAAAAGAACAGGGGATAGAAAGAAAGAAAGATGGAAGAAAGAAAGAAGTATAGAAAGATGGAAAAAAGAAGAAAAACACAGGTGTCTGTGTGAACTGAAATTGTCGAGTTTCAGAACGTTTAAATAAAAAAAAACTCCACTGAAATTCTACACAAAACTCAGAGAGAGTTGTTTTATTAAGAGCGACTCATTCGAGTGAATCAGATGAATCAGTTCACAAGTGCAAACATTTTTATTTCCATCTAAAAACAGTGTAACTAATTTAACATTTTCTAAACTCTAATAACTCATCACATCTCCAGCCCTCACATCCTCCAGTCTCTTCCTGGATGCCTCTCTGAACTGTGAATCAAATGATTCAAAGTTTGATTAATTTCTCATAGAGTCATGGAATAGTAATCATGAACGTGCTTCGTATCGGCCGTTAATACGAGACAAAAACTCAGCGGCATGATCAGATCTGTGGTTTAATGAGTGACTGTTAATTACTTTGGGTCATCAGCAAAGATTCATTTAGCAAAGATTCATTAGCAAAGATTCATTTAACAAAGATTCATTTAGCAAAGATTCCTTTTGCAATGAATGTGTTTATTTTTCAGTCTCTGTAGTTATGTAGCTCTGTGTTTAACATGTACGACTTAATTGTTTTTGTTAACTTTTTTTTTTTTACAGTATCGGTGTTATAAGAGTGAATCTGGTCATCAGCGTGTTTGTGCTGTTGAGATGTTAAAGTCATTTGTTATAGTTAATAAAGTTAATAAAGTTCACTCTTTAGATGAAAATAAACATCTTCATTCCCTCGCTGTTTTTCACTCTGAGCAGAAGGTCTGTTTGTTCATTATTAGTCAATAATATAACACTGTTGACACTGAAAACACACACACACACACACACACACACACACACACACACACAGACGGATGGTGGTCTTTCCCCCCGTCTTTATTTATGTCCGTGTTCGAGCTCTTGTAAGGTAATTAATAATGACTTCATTCATCTTGGTCCAGAAGCAGTGAGCGAGAGACTGCTGTGTGATTTACACCCTGCTGTTCCTCTCGGCTCGCTTTCAACTTCTACCAAATGTGGAGCTGAAAACTTTCCTACATTATGTTTGGCTGCAGTTTTTCTATATGAACATGAAACAGTAAGCTGTAAAGAAGCTTTACATTGAGTTAGCTTCAGCGCTGAAACAGGACGCTCACTCCAGCAGCTCCAACCTCACGTGACTGAGGCGTGCGCGCTAAATCAGGCAGCGCTAGCTGCAGTAGCATGTACAGTGTTACCGTGTGTTAGTGTTACTGTGTGTTACAGTCTGTTAGTGTTACTGTGTGTTACAGTGTTACAGTGTGTTACCGTGTGTTAGTGTTACTGTGTGTTACAGTGTTACCGTGTGTTAGTGTTACTGTGTGTTACAGTGTGTTACAGTGTTACCGTGTGTTAGTGTTACTGTGTGTTACAGTGTGTTACAGTGTTACCGTGTGTTAGTGTTACTGTGTGTTACAGTGTGTTACAGTGTTACCGTGTGTTACAGTGTGTTACAGTGTTACCGTGTGTTAGTGTTACTGTGTGTTACAGTGTTACAGTGTGTTACCGTGTGTTAGTGTTACTGTGTTAATGTTACAGTGTTACTGTGTGTTACAGTCTGTTAGTGTTACTGTGTGTTAATGTTACAGTGTTACTGTGTGTTAATGTTACAGTGTTACTGTGTGTTAATGTTACAGTGTTACTGTGTGTTACAGTGTGTTACCGTGTGTTAGTGTTACTGTGTGTTACAGTGTGTACAGTGTTACAGTGTGTTAGTGATACTGTGTGTTAGTGTTACTGTCCATTAAGTGTTACTGTGTGTTACAGTGTTATTGTGTGTACAGTGTGTTAGTGTGTTACTGTGTTACCGTGTGTTAGTGTTACTGTGTGTTACTGTGTGTACTGTGTTACAGTGTGTTAGTGTGTGTGTTAGTGTTACTGTGTGTTACAGTGTGTACAGTGTTACAGTGTGTTACCATATGTTACCGTGTGTTAGTGTTACAGTGTGTACAGTGTTACAGTGTGTACAGTGTTACTGTGTGTTAGTGTTACAGTGTGTTACAGTATCACAGTGTTTACAGTTTGTTAGTGTTACAGTGTGTTAGTTTTTTTTACAGTGTTACATTGTGTTACAGTATTACAGTATTTAAAATGTGTTAGTGTTACAGTGTGTTAGTTTTTTTTACAGTGTTACAGTGTGTTACAGTATTACCGTGTTTACAGTGTTAGTGTTACAGTGTGTTACAGTATTACCGTGTTTACAGTGTGTTAGTGTTACAGTGTGTTAGTTTTTTTTACAGTGTTACAGTGTGTTACAGTATTACCGTGTTTACAGTGTTAGTGTTACAGTGTGTTACAGTATTACCGTGTTTACAGTGTTAGTGTTACAGTGTGTTACAGTATTACCGTGTTTACAGTGTGTTAGTGTTACAGTGTGTTAGTTTTTTTTACAGTGTTACAGTGTGTTACAGTATTACCGTGTTTACAGTGTTAGTGTTACAGTGTGTTACAGTATTACCGTGTTTACAGTGTTAGTGTTACAGTGTGTTACAGTATTACCGTGTTTACAGTGTGTTAGTGTTACAGTATTACCGTGTTTACAGTTTGTTAGTGTTACAGTGTGTTAGTTTTTTTTACAGTGTTCCAGTGTGTTACAGTATTACAGTGTTTACAGTGTGTTAGTGTTACAGTGTGTTAGTGTTACAGTGTGTTACAGTATTACCGTGTTTACAGTGTGTTAGTGTTACAGTGTGTTAGTGTTACAGTGTGTTAGTTTTTTTTACAGTGTTACAGTGTGTTACAGTATTACAGTGTTTACAGTGTGTTAGTGTTACAGTGTGTTAGTTTTTTTTACAGTGTTACAGTGTGTTACAGTATTACCGTGTTTACAGTGTGTTAGTGTTACAGTGTGTTAGTTTTTACAGTGTTACAGTGTGTTACAGTATTACAGTGTTTACAGTGTGTTAGTGTTACAGTGTGTTAGTTTTTTTTACAGTGTTACAGTGTGTTACAGTATTACAGTGTTTACAGTGTGTTAGTTTTTTTTACAGTGTTACAGTGTGTTACAGTATTACAGTGTTTACAGTGTGTTAGTGTTACAGTGTGTTAGTTTTTTTACAGTGTTACAGTGTGTTACAGTATTACCGTGTTTACAGTGTTAGTGTTACAGTGTGTTACAGTATTACTGTGTTTACAGTGTGTTAGTGTTACACGGTAATACTGTAACACACTGTAACACTGTAAAAAAAAACTAACACACTGTAACACTAACACACTGTAAACACAGTAATACTGTAACACACTGTAACACTAACACTGTAAACACGGTAATACTGTAACACACTGTAACACTGTAAAAAAAAACTAACACACTGTAAAGTGTGTTCGTTTTTTTACAGTGTTAGTATTACAGTGTGTTACAGTGCGTTAGTGTTACAGTGTGTTACAGTGCGTTAGTGTTACCGTGTTTACAGTGTGTGTTACAGTGTGAATCATCGCCAGTTTGTTGTTGCTGTTGATGTAAATAAATGTAAATAAATAACTGACAGAAGTAAACATACCGACGCTGTACCGGGACGTAGTGGGACGTATCCCCCCCCCATTTAAGGACTAACTATGGAAGGATTTCCTTTAGGGGCGAGCAGGAGTGGGATTAAAGAATCTGGTCTCGTGTACAGCTCTACACTTTATACAAACGGAGATCAAAGCAAAAAATCAAACAAACGATCCATTAAAGCAAAAAAAAAAAAGTCTTCTCCAGCATAGACCATGTGTAGCTGTAGAATTCACTTCATCTTAAATATTTCTTTACTGTCTGCTTCTCTGTTCAGTCCGTTAGTCGACATCCGACACAACGTGCTAGGCTGTGCAGCCGCTACTTTGATGTGATCACGCTAAACTGGAGGCCATACTCTTCCAGTGCTTGTTAGCTACATTAGTCTCAGACACTGAACACATCTTGTCGTCGTTCCCCCCAACCCCCAAATCTTCTCCCTAACCAGCAGGTCTGGATTTTCTCAGTGCCGTTACGGGGTCAGACTCTGACGTTTGCCTGACCTGCTCTACTTCCTGTTGCACGGGTGCTGTCAGGTGCTAGCTGATCTCACTGTTTTTTCTCAGAGATGGAGAGTAAAACACAAAAACAGAGATTCAGAGAAAAGAGAGAGAAAGATGAAAACGAGATGTGTTGCAATGCGTTTGTGTGGAAAACGCCACGGGTGAAGGAACATCTCGCACCTGACAACGAAAAATTTCCCGGGGTTTTTTTGTTGTTGTTTTTTTTACAGGAATGTGTCGGTATGGCTTGGATAACATACTCTAATAATGTCGCAGACTGCATGTAGAACTCTCAGGAGAGCAGCGAGACACGGAGCGAGAGAAAGAGGGAAGAGTAAAGTAAAGAAGGGCCCCTCGTCTGAAGGACCAGAGGGAAACGTGGAGAAAGTCAGGACACCTGACAGATCCATCGTAACAAAAATTACACACTCCGTCACTGCACGGCCAGTCCGCTGTTTTACTCTTAACAACAGTCCAAACTCTTTTATTATTCTTACAAGCAACAGAAATGTAGAAATCCATTCTTAACCATGCATCACTTACAGAAACTCCTAGATAATAATATCTACCATCTCAAGTTGCTGATGTATTCCATTCAGAAAACGCATTTCTAGCCAAACATCATGTAAAATCTAACCAGGAAGAAGTCCAAGAAATAAACTGAGAATATCACTAATGACTTTATTCTATTGGGACAATCTAGATCTAATCTAATGTTGGTTTGTCTTCATTTTAACAGATTTTACCGTCCAAGCGCGTCTGTCTTTAATAAAGCACTCATTTAGCATTTAATAAGTTCCACAAATATCTAGCGTTGCAGTGATGGTGATTATGTAGGGAATTAGTGGTGTGATGAAGTGAATAATTTTTTCTCTAACAGCACGTCCCCAAGGGTTTTATTCCTCTTACACCACAGCAATTTACCGACAAGGTTTTATTCGTTAAAGAACGGCACGTCATACTTTTTATCCGTTTCTAGTTGCACTTAATGTTGCAACACAAGCTAGTTCCTGTTGTTGCTACCCTCACCAGCCGTCTCTTTGTTTTCTCTCTTCAATATAATAAGACAAGAGTAGGCTTGCAAATGAAAAAAGAACAGATGAGGTGACAGTCAACTGGTGTGAAGGACAACACTGAAACATTATCTGTGGTTTTGGTTTCCAAGTATTTGTTCACACTTTCTAAATCACTTCCTAAACCAGTTCATAAATCACGTCCTAAATCAGCTCCTAAATCACTTCTTAAACAAATTCATAAATCCCTTCCTAAACCAGTTCATAAACCAGTTCCTAAACCAGTTCTTAAATTACTTCCTAAACCAATTCCTAAATCACCTCCTGAACCAGTTCTTAAATCACTTCTTAGATCACTTCCTAAACCAATTCCTAAATCACTTCCTAAACCAATTTCTAAACCAGTTCCTAAATCACTTCCTAAATCACTTCCTAAACCAATTTCTAAACCAGTTCCTAAATCACTTCCTAAATCACTTCCTAAATCACTTCCTAAACCAATTTCTAAACCAGTTCCTAAATCACTTCCTAAACCTGTTCCTAAACCAGTTCCTAAATCACTTCCTAAACCAGTTCCTAAACCAGGTCTTAAATTACTTCCTAAACCAATTCCTAAATCACTTACTAAACCAGTTCTTAAATCACTTCCTAAATCACTTCCTAAATCAATTTCTAAATCAGTTCTTAAATTACTTCCTAAACCAGTTCCTAAATCACTTCCTAAACCAGTTTCTAAAATCACTTCCTAAACAAGTTCCTAAATCACTTCCTAAACCAGTTCTTAAATCACTTCCTAAACCAGTTCCTTAAATCACTTCCTAAACCAGTTCCTTAAATCACTTCCTAAATTACTTCCTAAATCACTTCCTAAACCAATTCCTAAATCACTTCCTAAACCAGTTCTTAAATCCCTTCCTAAACCAGTTCCTAAATCACTTCCTAAACCAATTCCTAAATCACTTCCTAAATCACTTCCTAAACCAGTTCTTAAACCAGTTCCTAAACCAATTCCTAAATCACTTCCTAAACCAGTTCTTAAACCAGTTCCTAAACCAATTCCTAAATCACTTCCTAAACCAGTTTCTAAACCAGTTCTTAAACCAGTTCCTAAACCAGTTCCTTGGACAGGGGCACTCTTGGATTCTCTGTAACAGCGTCACAGACACACTGTATCCGACTGGGTGTGATTAAACCTGGTGACCCGTGTTTCAGTCACATTGATGGTGGTGTTTGTTTTTCTATTTAAAACCGGGAGCGCAATGGCGTCTCTGCTACCTGCTCTGATCTTCTGGAAACATCGAGGTTGTTATATTTGCCTGCGGCTTCGTGCTGAGGTTGTTTCCGTCTTCGGAGGAACCTGTTTGACCTCCAGCAAGACGGAGAAAAAACCCCACTCAGTTCCATGGGGAAACCCTTGGGACGGAATATTCTGGAACAGTAATATTTAGTGTGTCAAGTCAGCTTTGTTAGAGTGAAGAAAATAACGACGCTAACGAGTAATTTACATCTGTATCACCCAAAATGTCAACTATAAACTTCACATGAACCTTATTAATGTGAGCGGCCATCTTGGACCACCGTGATTGCGTTTGTAAAGCCCCGCCCCCATAGGCCCGGTCCCCAGAGTTCGAGGGTAGATTTGTAGCTGGGGGTAATGTGAATGATTGTATAAATACATTAAACACTCTCACTGCTCTTTTAGACCATCATTTAGTTTTTAAATGTCTTTACAGATCTTAATGACGTCGTTAAAAGTGAGATTAAGGTTTTCAGTGTGAGACGTTCATCACGCGTTAGCGACATTAGCCTTGTAGCTCCAGTGCTCTAGCTAAAGAAGCAGACACTCTCTGGCAGAAATGACCTTAACAGGAAGATTAATGTAAAGCTTTATGCTAAAAATAAATCTGTATTGAATTGTGAATGCATGTATTCTGCAATGTGTGTGTGTGTGTGTGTGTGTGTGTGTGCGTGTGTGTGACCTTGTACACCGACAGTGGAAATTTTGATGCAGACTGAAAGTCATTTTTTTTTTTGGGGGGGGGGGGGGGGGGATGTGTGTGAAGCTGTTTTTAAACATGTGATGAAGTTTTACTGTAAATAAGAGCAAAAGTGCCAAAAGTGGCACCTCGTGATGACGCCCATGACCTGATGCACGTCGACACTGTGTGTGTGTGTGTGTGTGTGTGTGTGTGTGTGTGTGTGTGTGTCTAGTGCTGTAAATACAAATAGGCATCTTTCTTTATTATGTGCTCAAGGCGTTCTTTTTGCCAACATTATACACACACACACACACACACACACACACACACACACACACACACATCAAGCCAAAACCTGAGGGTGTGTCCAGTACATAAACCACACACACACACACACACACACACGGTGACCTCTTTGGCAAATACTCTCTTACCACATGCACACATTGGATGTTAGTGACCCTCCAGCCACACACACACACACACATACACACACACACACACACACACACACACACACACCTCAGGGTCATGTTTGCACATGCCGAATTAGAGACACGGGGGCTTGGCAAAGCAAACTGACTGGCAACAAGACACACACAGACAGACACAGAAAGAGAGGGGGAGAGAGAGATAGAGAGAGAGAAGTTGTGAAGCTAGCATTGGGCACATTTTGTGTGTGTGTGTGTGTGTGTGTGTGTGTGTGTGTGTGTGTGAAAGAGAGTGAGAGACCTCAAACACCATTATTTGGGTTAAGAACTCCATTTTGTCATGTTAGAAAATGATATAATTATATAAAATTATTCATGAACTACAAGCTCCACCTTCCGAGCGTCTCTAGGCCACGCCCCCCACCCGAGTCTGATATAAGTAAGCAATAAACACTCGTATAATAAACACATTTAATGTTGTGGAATGTCAGTGAAACTTGTTATTTCTGCTATTTGTAAGTTAACGATTTCCCTCAGGAGTCACATCTGGTCTTTCCGTGTTGGTCTTCAGGTGGGGGCGGAGCTCTGCAGGTTCATGTCTGTGGAATAATTATTACCCTAAGGTTCCTAATTACGCCGAGATCCACTACTTTCAGGAATCCGGCTCTAAAGCCTTCACAAGTGGCATCAACCTCACAGAAAATATACTGACTATCACACACTGTCTACATGTACACGTACACACACTCTCTCTCGCTCTCTCTCTCTCTCTCTCTCACACACACACACACTCTCTCTCCTTCTTTCTCACACACACTTTTCTCTCACACATACACACACAGGTCATACTGTCCACTCTCACGCAACGTGTGCTGGATGACAGCTGCGTGTTTCAACTTCAATAAGCCCAACTGTCTGAGGAGGGCTATAACTAACACACTAACACACACACAGAGACACACACACACACACACACACACAGATCAAGAGGGAAAGGAAATTCAGAAGTCCATTGGTTTGCTTGCTCCACAAAGATTAGTTTTATATGAAGTCATCCAGTTAGCATTTAACAATCATTATTCATTCATTCTCTCTCTCTCTCTCTCTCTCTCTCTCTCTCTCTTTTACACACACACACACCTGTCCTGCTGTGTTTTTCCAGCTCTGAGCTGTCAAAAATCTCCCAATGACAGAATGCTCCCTTCAACACACTGAAAATAGCACACACATACACACACACACACACACAATCTTTTACATTAGAGAACACGACCCCAAAATGATGTCTACATACAAGCACAAAGTTCTCCAAACTACCACTACCTACCACTAACTACCCCAACCCACTTCATCACCCTGAACTTCTCTCCACTAAACCCCAAATAAACCAAGTCTAAGGTACACAACAGCACACAACATGTAAAGCCAACCAGCTGGTCCCAAAACAACTCCCAAACTACCCTTAACAACCCTAGACTGCTCCCTGCTACCCCTACAGTGACATAGTCTAATACCCCAGTAATGCGGGACTGTCATTAGCTATTGCAAACTGCCTCAAAACATTTTAATCTGCACTTAAATTACACCAAATAAGCCCAAACTACCATAAATAACTAGACCTTGGGTACCCTAACAGCCTCAAAATAACCCAAACACTTGCACAACAATCCCTGAGTACAACAGCTTCCCTCAATAACCCCTAATCTACCGGCAGTGATGCCAAAATACCCCCTGGCGAAAATCCACTAAACCCCACAGTACCCACAGCCCACCTCCAACAACCCCAAAACACTTCACCCTACTCACCCATTACCACTATGTTACACTAACCCTTATTGCCCCAAACTATCTCTAAAACACTTTCCCACATAAAGCATGACCCCAGACCAGTACCCTCACCAACCCCAAACCAAACCCCACACCATCTCCAATTACCCCAAACGACCTCTAATGATCTCTAATGAACAACTCACCACAAATGTCCATAATCTACCCCGACCTATCCCCAAAACCTCCCTAGATTTCTTCACAGATCACTCCAAACTACCCTAACAACCCGAAATAATCCCCAGTAACCCTAAACTACCCTAACAACCCGAAATAAACCCCAGTAACCCTAAACTACCCCAGACAAAAAGCCCCACAACACATCCCTATACACATCCCTATACCCCAGTACACTCATCCAACCTCCCACAACCTTCTCCAATCTTACCCACTGCCAGTGACTAAAACTGACTGGACTACACCTTATAACCCCAAACTACTTTAAATTAGCTCCAACGGCCCCAAACTACCTCACCTGAAACACCCGCACACCATAATTACCTCAAACGCTCCAAACCTCCGACCATCTCCAATACCCTCAAACTACCGCTAACAATCCCAAACGACACGTGTGATTCCAAACTACCTACAAGCTTCCTCAAATGACCCCATCCCTCCCCAAAAAAACCTCCTTCAACAACCGCCTCTAGTTACCCCAAACTACCCTAACGAACCTAAATGAACCATACTGTCCTCAAGCTACCGCTAACGACCCCTTAATCGACTCAAGTGATTCCAAACTACATACAATGTTTATGCTTAACAGCCTACCTTAAAAACTTCCCTACATTACCATGGACTCCATGCAACAAGGCCAAACTACCTCCAGTCACCCCACAGCAACAACCGAAAATGACTTCGAAATACACACAAACCACCTACCATAACCTAAAACTACCCCGACCTCATTCTATCCCCAAATCTCATCACAGACTCCATTCAACAAGCACAAATCACCTCCAATCACCCCCAAACTACCCTAAAGACCCTGGATGAACCACAGTGACTCCACACTACCACAAATGACCTCAAAACAAGCCCAAATTTATCTCCGAATACATCTCGCATAATCCGGCATATCCGCTCCCAACACCTCTTTTACCCCACCCATGTACGCAACCTGTTGCTCAAACTCTACAGGGTGTTATTTACAGCTGTCGTCATGGCGATATGATATCCCAGGACGGGCGAGGCACTGTGGGTTTAGCTTTTTAATCGCGCTTCTACTACCACCGTGATTTATTTTCCTCCGTTAAACCAAACAACGTGGTGCTCGAACTGCTTCCAGCTCAAAACAACGTGAGGGAGAGAAACACGGTGACGCCATTACCCACTTGTACCATTTGCTCAACATAAATATTAGCACAGAAATCGAAGGAACGTGTAAAATTAGCAGGCGAGCCGTCTCCAACGGTCTCTCTTCAACTTCCATTCCCAAACACAAACGTGAGATAGACGAGATCACGGAACCGCAGTTGACGTCATTCTTTACAAACGATATCCTCGCCAGCAGCATGGTCCAATTCATCTCGGTACGGAGGTGGAACCCGACCCGCTCGGGAACGCCGTCTCTTTCCTTCCTGAAGTCGTGTCAGGATGAAGCACCTGCTTTGGGGAACACATGTAATCCGGCCGGGACAAAAGCGTGAGGTGTAGCCGGGATCTTCGCCTTTCTTCTTATTATCGAGCGCAGTATCGAGTTCACGCTCGGACTCTATTTATAGAACGCTTTTGTTTAGCCGGAGCGCTCGCAGGAGGAGAACCGCTTTATTGTTGAGGCACTTCCACGTTGAGGAGGATCTCAGGTTTAGGTCTCAGGTCTCCAGTTTCATCGAGTCTCACGTGTAAAGCGTTATTCTTGTGATGAAGTGGTGTTGAAGAGTGATGTAAACCTGCCGTAAATCAGAGGATCGGTGTCACTGCGACGCTCCGAGACTCGAACAGCGATGTTAACGACGTCAGCTAACAACCGCGGGTTCAGCCAGAAGTTCTAAAGAACCCCACACTGACGGCATGACGGAAACTTCTCTAACTGCGTGCTGGAGAATCGCTGTTTCAGCCTTTCTCCGTCCGTCTTTCTTTAATCCCCAATTTCTCTCTTTCAGGGTTTTTCCCGCTTCTATTCTTCTTTCTTTTTTCTTCCTCCGGTTTATCGTTCATTCTTTCTCTTGTTCCTTCTTTCACTCCCCCCTCAATCACGCATTCTTTCCTTCCATTTCCCTCGTTCCTTCTACCCACTCTATTTCTTGCTTTCATTCTTCCTTTCGTCTTTCGTTAGGTCTTTCTCTCTCAACCTTCACTATTCCTTTCCCGATCGTACTTCCTTTCTCTCTTTCTTTCCTTCGAGCTTTTTCCTGCTTCTTTCCATCCTTCTGTTTCTTTCTTCATTTCTTCCTCTTGTTTATGTTTCGTTCTTTCTCTTGTTGTTCCTTCTTTCATTCCTCCGTCATACTTTTACAGTCTTTCCCTTGTCATTCTTTCCTTCTACTTCCCTTTCCCTCGTTCCTTCTATCCCCACTCTTACGTTTTCATTCACTCTTTCGTCGTCTTTCTGTCTCTCGACCTTCACTATTCCTTACCCCGAGGTTTCTTTCTTTCTTCCTCTTGTTTATCTTTCATTCTTCATCCTGCTCCTTCTTTTATGCCCTTCATGTCATGTTTCTTTCCATCTTTCCCCGGTCTATTTTCCGTTCCCTCGTTCCTTCTACCCACTCTATTTCTTGCTTTCATTCTTCCTTTCCTCTTTCGTTAGGTCTTTCTCTCTCAACCTTCACGATTCCTTTCCCGATCGTACTTTCTTTCTTTCTTTCGTCCGCGGTTTTTCCTGCTTTACCGGGCAGACTGAAGAACTGGAACGTGACGTCTCCTGAGCTTCGTTTTTGGTTAAAAAGCTCTCCATTGTGACATGTCTCCATAAGACATCCGAACCTGAAGAGGTTTTCCTCCATTTCCCTCTCGTCGCTCTCAGCCCATTTCACCCGATCCTGCTACTACAGGTCTCCGTGCTCCAGCGTCTTCCAGTCGGCCGGAGCCGAATCCGTCTCCCGGCGTCCTGAAGCTCCGACCATAAAGCGCTTATTACTCACACAGGCCCGAAGGTCATTAGTCAAACTATGGCCTTCCTAAACGCTGCTGCGTTTACTACGACACATCACAGCCGGACATTTTCTCTAGGACTGGAATCCATTAAAAACGAGGAACGCTTTTCATCATGAGGTGATGTAAACTCCCCGTGGATGCGATGCGCCGCTTGAATGCGAGTTGCACAACGGCCGGATTGTCCATCATAAAGGTCATGAAAAGCAAACGGACAGCGAACACGGTTATTTCGAACAGAAACTATAAATTAGGAGGACATCAAACGATGGGAGAAACGAAAGTGAAAAAGTCGTTCTGTTGTGATACACAAGATGGATGACGGTGCGGCGAGTCAGACTCTGGAACTGATTCATTCCAGGCTTATTCCGAAAAGCAGGAAAGCGTCGAGTGCCACGTTCGAGCGCTCGGGCCATAAAGAAAGAACACAACAAAGAAAGGGTCGTACTGAAACAGAGCTTTATCTCTATAATCTCAGGGATTGATGACTCTGTTCTACACAAATAACTCTGAAACCGAGCACCAGATCTTTATAAATCTGCCCTCAGACTCCGAGCATCGAAATCCTGCTTTAACACCGCTATGACCTTTAAGCTTTAAAGGAATAGTTCAGTGAAAGTGAAATGTACACAAGTCCATTTAACCCAAATGCAGTCAGTCAGCTCAGACATGCTTACACAGTTCATGTATGGCCACCAATTTAATCTAAAATCATCTCACACACACACACACACACACACACACACACCATTTTATCCATTTATAGTTACATTTAACGTTACTTCCTGTTCTCACTTAGCGCCGACACTGGAGATTCCTTCCGTACACGTTACATTTACTGCAAACTTCACCACGTCGACGATTATTTTTAATCTGTTCTCGTGGAGCGTCCGCCGACCACGCCCCTGTGAACGAGCTGTTGCTATAGAAACGATAACGTATTAGAATGACTCCGCTGTTAGAAATGAGCCGGTCAGAATCCGGAGTTCTACGGCGCTGCGGGGTCGATCGACACGTGTCACGTAAGTATCTTATAAATAAATTCATGATCCAGTAAAGCGAAGGCAAACACCGGAGATCGTAGATCCATTACACGCTGAGGAAGCTTATATACGCACAGACGCCATTTTGAAGCTTCTTTGCGACACTTTGTGAGCTCTACATACCGCCGAACGAGGTCTACTCAAACCCACAAAAAGTCGCTGTAAATGAAAATGTGCTTCGGGGTTATGTTTTTGGTTTCGGCAGCGCGGATGAGCGCCATGGGAGCTGAAAGCAAAACAAGGATTTATACGCAGCAGTCTGAAAATAAAGCAGACGTAAGACAGGAGTAAAATATTACAACTCCAATATCTCTGGCTTTCCGTCCAGCAGCTTTGAAGCGCGTCTGAAAGACGGGCTTTATTAAAGACACGGGATCCGAGAGGGATTGATTAAACCCATCCGTCACTGCGCTGACGTCCTACAGCGCTGCGTACGGTACCGACAGTAACCGAAACCCGCTCGGCATCTCGCTGAAGGTTTAACGCAACGTTTATACGACGTGGCCTTCGACATCGTGCCGTAAAAACGTAGAACAATGCTGTCTTTCAGCGCGTCGCGTTTCAAACCCGGTTCAGATTTAACCGCGTGCTGCACGTCGAGACGAGTCCTCGAGGTCAGAGAGATGGAAGAAGACAGGTACGAGGTGCAGATGGCGGGTTTTAACACACTCCTAACACACTCCAGGCCTTGAAGGGGGCCACTCGGATCGGCGCTACTCATCACCTTACGTGTCGGGATCGTCTTCATACAATCCAGGAGAAATAACGCTCACATGGGAACACGGGGCAGAGGTAAAAGGTGTTTCGTGTTGACCCGACCGGAGACGGCGTGACTCCGATCCAGAAACGGACCACCAAGTCCGCAAACGAGGAGCGAGAGCTCACGCAGGTGAAGTGCTACTGTTCAGACTTAAACCGCAAAATCCCCAGAACGCTCACTCATCCTACAGCTCGACCTGCGGGTCAGACACTGACTCAAACCAGCTTTGCACAGACCCGCCGCTGTTTTTCTGATCTCCCGGTCGCAAATTCACACTATTTTGTATTCGTACTCATACTTCAGCTTCACAAACGTGGCATGAGATTGGAGTCGGTCGATGCAGGCGATATAAAACATCACCAAAATAACGCATCCAGGCACGATGTCACTCATGCAAGCAACCCAAACCCTGATTTGAAATGTTTGTATTTGTTTTATGGTGTGTTTGTGTAAGAGGAAATATGTCCGCCTCTGGGGGAAAAAAAAAAAAAAACACGTCTCCTAAAACCCCAATCAGAGCTTACAAACAAATTTCTGTTTACAGGGAACTCATGGTCGGTATATTCCGGCTCATTTTCCAAAAAATTACACACTCCATTTTCCAGATTAACCGATGGGAGCCAGAACAGTGGAGTGAAGACTTCACTCAGCTTCTTCTAAACAACGCAGATACAAACAAGCATTTAAACCTTTCAAACATGATTCCTTTTTGATGGCTGAATCACTGATCTGGGCATGTGGGGGACGGAGAACGCCCCCATCCTCTCGTAGGAAACCCAGTCCATGCTTGAGTCTCGCAGATTGTCTGGAATTCACGTGGACGGCTTTCTTCGAGGCGTCGGAGATCAGCTCTCCGGACCAGCTCTCATGAACGCGTCCTCTGTACGTTTTGCGAAAGCTTAAAAGTTACGGCGTTACGAAGCGCCGACGCTGGAGATATTAAACAAATAAACATCTCCTTAAAGAAAACTTCACCACATCAACGTTTACGTTTAATTCCTCTGTTTACTAACAACACATCTGGTTATTATTAGACGTAGATTATGTGGAACGTCCATCACGCAAATCCTGTTGATAGCAAATTGGAAGAAACGGAAAAACAAAATCATTGAAACCATTCGTTGTGCCGAGGAAATGTTTTATCATTTTCCATTATCCGTTGATGGCACCATCAGGAGGAACGTGAAGAAGCTAAAATTGCTTTGGAAATCAGGACCACCCACTGGCCCACCCGCCCCGGCACAGACATAAACACCGTCACACAGATCTCAGCTTTAATCACACTGCAGGATTTACACTCGCTCGCTCGCTCTCTCTCTCTCTCTCTCTCTCAGTTTCTGTAGGTAATCAGACGTTTGTGGTTTGGTGGTTAGTCACTCAACAAAAGAGCATGTTTGATTCTCCACACCCTGACTGGCGGTCATCGGGAATCTGCGAGTGGAAAAGTTGAGTGGAGTAAAAACGCGCTGACTCACGTCAGCAAACCCAAACCAACATAATTGCAGCTCTGATCTCAAAACTCGAATCCATACTGACACCAGTAGAGAATTCCGATCAACCGGAGGTCTGACGTCTGGCTCGAAACTGGAGCTCCAAAATCCACCAGGTTTCGGTTTTAGACACCTGACAAGTTTCCACAGCTCTAATATCCGGATCAACTGCAGGTTTAAACTCCAGCGTTCTGCGTTCAAATCCATCTCAAGCTTCAGATTCAGAGTCCAGATCGACAGGCCATCTAGAAACCCGGATCAACTGGATTTCTACGCTCATTGGACCACCCGAAGTCCATTTTAACTGGAGTTCCAGAGTCTAATCCACGTACTCGGCGACTAATCCTAGCTGCTGTGAACATCGCAGAACTTTATCTTGGCTTTGCAGTGTTTAGAAGCGAACGTTTTGTTAGCGTATAGACGAGAACCATCCATGAGTCCATGACAGTGAGGAGACAACAACCTGAAAGTGAAGGACGTCAGCGTGACGAGCACAAAAAACAAACCACAGCAATGTGACTAATATTTCTCACAAAATTCCACAAAGCCCACAGTGCTAGTCCCGTTCTCGGCGTTCTCATGTCCAGACCCAGTGCCTTAACGCGCTTTGAAAATGGATCTGGTTGGAGTTTTTTCCTTTAATAATGGAGCAGTCGTATTGCAGCATTAAGCTCCTCATGATTACCGTTTTTACTGTGAAACCAGACACGGCATGAATGAGGGCCAGCTGTTTGTATCACCAAATAATGGGGATTAGTGCGAAATAAACCCATTTCATATGGGATAAGAGAGGTGGCACATGTCATTATCGACAGAGACGTCGTATTCGGTTGCTTTAATCAGTCAAAAATCCAGAAAATCCCCTTAAAGTCAACGTATCGTATGAAGCTACGCCGTGCCATGCCACTGAAAGAAAGCCTCTTTTTTTTTAAAAAAAAAAAAAAAAAAAAAAACAGTTTTCTTTTCTTTTAGCATCTCGGCTCAGCATCTCCTCTACACAGGATGGCGTCTGTTTTGAGGCCCAGTAATGCTCCTGTATCCTAGCGTTCCCTTTTAAATAAATAACAGCACTGAGCAACGTGATACACACGCGAGTGCTGAAAACTCTAGCCTCTTCATCTCCCTCCAGAGTCCTCATCTTCATCACACGAGCTGTTCTCGTTTCGTTCCTCTCCCAATCTGCGGAGCATCAGAACATCACACGACGTCCGACTCGCCGCGAAGAAACGCTTTCTGAAAGACACGATAATGTGACTCATTTCCTCGCGGAACTGAGCCAAGAAATCCAAACGGACGTGTTGAGGCGTCCAAATAAAAACCAGGGGCGTGAAGTTTTTGAAGAAGCAGAAGATCCCTGGACTTCCGAGACTGTAATAAAGTGATTACAGGATGTGACGGATTCACCAACAGGGGACACACACCGTAAATACGCTAGCCGTGACATCAGGGCGACACACGGGTCGACACGCTAAGCGTCTGACAGGGATAAAGAAAAATACAGCACCGACCAACGAATTCTCACCAGCATCACTAAACACATCCCAGTTAGATCAGTATAAACACGAATGTGTTTCAGCGTGGAGTTTCACTTTAATATATCCTAAACGGTTAGTTAGTAAACTGGTGGAGCTTTTGGGATCGATAGAGATGTTTAACATCCAACACTACCAAAGCAGAAAACATTCTCCAACACAAACACTGCCGGATAAACACCTTCAGAAACAGCAGCTCTGCAGGAAACAGCGGCGCGGTGGCCATTTTGTGAAAATCCCTCACTCGCTCTCCTGCTGAACAGTCACACTTCCTTTAGTAGTTTAAACCTACACGATCTACAACAAAATCACACCGTGAGATGATCATTTCTCGGGTGAATTCAAAAGTAAACCCATCAGTTCAACTTTTCTGAGAGAGTTGAGGCTTTTCTTCCCCACTTACAGTCAGTGCCTGCGTTTACATGGACAGCAGTCTTCTAATTACTGACCTTACTCTGAGTAAGTTAATAACGTGATTAAGGTGTTTACATGAGTCGCTTTTAGAATACTCCTGTCAAGTACCCGTTTCACATGTTATAGAACATAGTTCGATTAACAGCACACGTCATTACATCACCGCGCCACGCCGTCCGACGTCCCTCCAGAATTTCACGGATCATCATACAGTTCGTCTTCGAATGGTATCATATACAGTTTTGGGTGTTTTTATTTAATTATTTTTTTTACGAACGCTTCAAGTGCGGTTAATTATTTGTCATGCTGTACGTGCAAATAGACGACTGCTTGAAGCCGTGGGCTGCGTCCCAAACCGCGTACTTACCGTCTATATAGCAGCCGAGATACATGTATTTCTCCTACTACAGGCCTATAGTAGGCAAGTACACGGTTCGGGACGCAGCCGTGCTCTCTTGTTTGCCGTAAAACGTTTGAGCGCTGCCGTGTGTGATCGTGTCCTGTCGCAAAATGCGGTGAAAACTTCTACACGACGTTAATAGTGTGATTAAGGTGTTTACATGTCTGTAATACACGTCCATAATGCGACTAAAACAGGAATACTCCACACGTCTTAATTCCGTATGTGTTTACTCCGAGTACGACCTGAACTGCATTAAAACATACACCGTGAATTAAACTACTCACTGATGGATATCATCATTTCTTTATGTGGAAGTTTTTGGGTTTTTTTTTTTTTTTTTTAGAGCTTTAGGCTCAATTCGAGCGAGATTATTAACCCAGAACCCATTTTAAACACCCTTTAAACAATAACTGTTCGGGTCGCAGATTAATTTGGTTATGTTTCTGTGGTTCTTTAATAAACCCGCCGGAGAACCCGAGCAGGAAGTGCGTGAAGAACAAACACAAACGCACGGATCATTTCAGCCGCAGCTTTATTTCCATTTTGTTTCAAATCTCGACAGAAGCGAGACACACCCTGTCCTCTTCTCTCTGTGACTCCAGCAGTGCTGAAGCTAACGCGTTTCAGGGGAAATTACCCACCCAGTCCAGGCGCAAAGAAGCCGCGAGAACTCGCCGGGTGACCTCATTGACTCATTTGCATATTCATTGATCCGTCGTGGGATTTTGCATATCAAAACGTCACATCTATCCCGAACGGAACAGAGTAGAATTATCAGTTTTATCAGAGTCGGAAATATTCGCTTATAACCTTCCTTAGAGAAACTCACCATTTACACGTTTACAAAATTCATTCATTCATTTCTATAAAAGTACGCGGAAATAATAAAGCCGTGGTATTGAGGAGTCGGGAAATAGACAGGAAGGAAGCGGTGACAGACAGAAGAACTCTGAAATGACTGTAAACATCACCGAGAACAGAGTTTAAACCCAAATGCTGGCGATCACCGAATAACGTGGAATGACGAGGAAAAGCCTCATTTACATCTCATTTGCATAGCGCACACCCCAGTTTGTTTCACGTAAAGCAGATGTGTAACGACATAAACACATACGACAGGTAAATAAGAGCGAGTGGGCGGAGCTTGTGTCCACCCAGACAAAGCTGATCTATCGCTTGTGCTGGTTTTCACGTTCAGACACAGAACCAGGTACAGATTGGTTCATCCGCTCGTGAAGTCGCCTCTGTGATGAATACGTTTATTCACGTTTATTAGACGTGAGGAACGACAGAGTCTCAAATACAAACTAAAATAAACTAATCCTGTTCGAGAGAGTCGCATCATGTTATATAAGTAGACGGTGACAAAATAAAGTGGAGAGAGAGAGAGAGCGAGTGTATGTGTGTAGCTGTGTTGGAGGTCCAGTGAGATGAGGACACTCTGGCGCTCTGAAGTGCTGCCACCCCGCAGTGTGACGCTGTGATAAACATTTCTGCTGGTTCTCCTGTTAAAGCGGTCCAGCGCCGAGTTCCTGTGCCAGCTTCACTCTTCCACACACTGCATCCCTCCATACTCCAACACCCCAACACACACTCACACACAAATGAGCTGTGAGACAAAACGAAAATTAGGAGAAATGAAAACACCTTGATGAGAAAGACAGCAAAAAGAGGTGTGGGAGATGTTCAAAGCTCTCTCTCTCACACACACACACACACACACACGCACACGCACACACACACACACACAGGATAAATCAGATCCTTCATTACAGTGCTGAGCTCAGATGTTAGTGTAACCCTGATAACCCTCACCATCTCTCTCTCACACACACACACACACACCCCCCTCCATCATCTCCACCCGTCTTCTCTCCAACACTCCTCTGCTCCCTCTTTCACCTCATCTCCATTCATCATTCCCTCGTTCCACTCATTTCATCACTCATCTTCTTCCTCCTTCACGCCCCGTCTGTCAGTTAGCGTTAGCGCTCTGAGCCAAAAGAGCGCCCATAAATACAGTAGATCAGAGGTCATAGGTGGAAAAAAAATATTTTTAAAAAAGGGTGTGGAGCAAAAGTTTAGCAAAGAATTTCCATTGCAGAAGATTTTCTTTATTTTTGGTTTTGAGAGCGAGGTTTTGGAGTCTCTCTCTGAAACAAATGAATATGCGATGCGTGTAAAATAACAGTTTAAAACTCACGGATGTTAGCGTGTGTGTGTGTGTGCGCACGTGTGTGTGTTCATTGTTCCACAAAAAAATCATTAGTTGTTTTCTCTGGCCGAGGCTTCGTCCACGAGTACGTGAATAATTTGAAACGGCGTTTTCGATGCACACCAGCGCAGGGATCGTGATGTCACAATCACATTCGGGAATGACGTTAAGAGCTGCTTACTGAGCGACAGACGAGGAGAAATGAAGGAAAACACACCAACATGGCTGAACGGTGTAAAATGAAAAACGACAAACACGGTGCTGTGGAACACAGAGTGCTCTCCTGGGTCTTATCTGAACCGTGCGATCTCGGTGATCCAAAATGGTGCTTTTCATGCGAGTTGAGGCCAAAAGAGAGAGAAAAAACCCCCTATGTTTTTTACAAAATATTCATCTATCTGTGTGTGTGTGGGGGGGGGGGGGGGGGGGGGTCTGAATTATCCCAAGGCAAAGCATCAGGCTCCTGGACACAGATATCAGCGTGCTCACTGTAGCCCCGCCCCCTCGGTCTAAACTGGCTTAACCAATCAAAGCTTTGCACGGCAACTGGATTGTGTGATTATTTCTCGACATTTGTGATGATGAACTCTCGCTGATCTCTGATTCTTCACCTCAGTGGAAGAAAAAAACCCTCACAGCTCCGAGACACGAAATGAACAATAACAGCAGAACGGGTTTTATTGGTCGAGTGAGAGTCATTTTGGAGAAATTTTGCTTGGCAGTGGTGCATGCGCACACACGCACACACACACACACGCACACACACACACACACACACACACAAAGCAGGAAGAATAAAGTAGATAAAATTTGGAGAAAACAATATAACTGAATGGTTAGAGTTCATTTCAGTGGGAATGAAGGGAAGGACAAAGGAAATGTGGTACATTTGTCTGACTCTGACACACACACACACACACACACACACACACACACACACACACACACCTTTTCATCACCTCAAAGTCTGATCGGATTGTGTTACCTGTTGAACAAAAGATTCCACAAGCACTGATGACATCACCGACCACTCGCAAGTACAGGAACACCCTCTGAGGACATCCCATAATATCCTGTCCTGCATCTTGTTTTCAGCGTCTCCCACTTCTTCTTGTTCGGTATTTTCCTTCATCTTCTGGTTTTCTCGTCCATCAGCTTCCCCTGGCCTGTCCTCAAGAGGTTTATATCAGTACCCTCGTTCTGATGCATTATCGTTTCTATAGTAACAGGGAATTGAACGCCGGACGCAACAGTAATAATAATACAATGATAAACCGATTAAAAATGATTGAGCTGGTGAAGTTTACTGTCAATTTAACGCTTCTTACGGAAGGAGTCTCCAGCGTCAGCGCCTTGTGGAGTAAAACACTCAGGGACGTGCTGTTAGAGGAAAATGATCAACTTCAGAGTATCACAACTTCATCTCACCACCACATCACTCAGTGTTTTATTGAAACACACACACACTCTGAGTGTTTATTACTTATGTAATAAGTAAATGACCAACACATGATATTAACACCTGGATGTTGTTATAGAACCGCTGAGAAAGAGTGTGTGGAGATATTATTACAGCTCAATTCCACTGTAACGAATGCTGAGGCGTGTTCTTCACACCAGGGTGATAAAATCCTCTGTGTGTGTGAGTGTGTGAGTGTGTGTGTGTGGGGTGGGGGTGGGGGGTGGGGGTTTCTATTGTTATCCACATATAGAATGGAAAAAAGCCCAAGGGTGTGTGTGATTTGTGAGGTGTTTATGATCCAGAGCAGATATTCAGACAACTGATCCAGTCACACATATATACACACACACACACACACACACACACACACACACACACACACAGAATATGTATTTAACATTTGACATGGAGGGTCCGTTAAAGACCACCCGAGTGACCCGTGTATCTAACATTCTCATTAAAATACTTAAATAAATACGGAATACTTATAATAACATAGAAGCTGCTAAGCAACTTTTTGTTTCTTTTTACGTAATATATTTATTAAACTACTCCAGAAACTACACACACGCTGTGTTCATGATGTCACACGAGCAAAGTTTAAGACAGAAACGCGTTCAAACAACAGCTGATGACACAGATCTGAAGCAGTGGGCGTGGCCCAATATTATAATGAGGACGCTTGATTGACAGCCCTCTGAGACAGAGGTTGCTTGCTAGTTTTGATAAGAGCAGTGTGGGAGGGGCAAGTGAGTTCCTTGTGATCGGTGAGGGTGGAGCTCATGCACATTGTACATAGCATTAACTCCACCCACTTTACAACTTATATTTAGTTTAGAATATTAAATGTCATGTACTGTCTGTCCGAAACCACACCCTGTTCACTATATAGGGCACTAGTTAGGGAGCGCATATCCGTTTGAAACCACACCCTGTTCACTATATAGGGCACTAGTTAGGGAGCGCATATCCGTTTGAAACCACACCCTGTTCACTATATAGGGCACTAGTTAGGGAGCGCCTATCCGTTTGAAACCACACCCTGTTCACTATATAGGGCACTAGTTTAATAATTCCTGGCAGTGAGTGTGGTGTAGGAAATCCAGCACCAGTGTAGTTTTAAGGGAAAATTTTATAGGGGTGGGGAAAACATTAGGGGAAGAGTTGGGCTGGTCTGATTGGGTGGGTTTGGTCAGAGGGCGGGGCCAAGGCTGTTTAAGCACTTAAATAAAAAAAAGTGAAAATAAGGGAAAATCTAAAACACTTCTGTTGGCTTGTGAGTTTCCTGCTGTCTGTTTCTGAATGATTGAAGCTCTAACGGATCGCCCCATCTGCTCAGAGTGTGTGTGTGTGTGAGAGAGAGAGAGAGAGCGAGAGAGAGTACATACACATCCCACAGTACATCACACACGTTCACACATTCCTCCAATTGCTGGATTTGTCTGTGTCATATCCCAGAATTCAACACACCTGTGGCGGATTAGTTCTTATTCACAAAGTGCCATTCCTATCCAGAGGGAGTGTGTGTGTGTGTGTGTGTATGTATGTGAAAGAAAAAGAGAGAGAGAGAGAGAGAGAATGTTTGATGTCAAACATGAGCATGAACAGTTGTTTCCTTTCAAAGGAGCCCTGCAACATGTGACCCATCACACACACACACATACACTTCTGAAAATGTCATTAGACTTTTTTTTTTACTTTAAATTTAGTTTTTCATTTAGCTCAATGAAATATATTGTTAAATTCAGATTATATGAACATGCAAATTAGGCAACGCCCCCGACCCTAAATACCCCGCCCCTTCACCCTGTAAACTGCTGTAACACCACAACCGAGTGACATTTTACATCCAGTGAGACATTCAGGGTCAGGAAAATCACTGCAGTGACTATTCTCAGACTGATCACATGACCACGCATTTCCCCGAAATTATTTCCTTATAAACAATCGTTTTATATTTTGGAAATCAAAAATGGATGAAACAAATTTCATGAAACACTTCCTCAATAAATCCCCAGAACCATTTGCAAATCAGTTCCCGAATCAGTTCTTGAAATGGTTCATGGTAAAATTCCCAAATCAGTTCCTGAAAGCCTTCATGATTCAACTCTCTAACCCATTTGTGAATCAGTTCACAAAACAGTTCCTGAATCAGTGTCTGAAAGCGTTCATGAATCTCTTCACGAAACCATTCAGTTTTCAGTACAATCCCTGAAATTTTGCCTGAAACAGTTTATAAAACAGTTCCTGACGTTGTAGACCACACGATCACAGAGAGGATCACATTCCTATTTATTTATTTTTGCAGAATGTCTCACCTGTTTTACCATCAACATCACTCTCCATGCACACGGGTGTTTTAAAACCCACAGACTGCACTCCCCCATCTCTCTCTCTCACACACACACACGCACACACGCACACACAGAGCGAGACAGCAGTCAGTGAGCAGGAGATAAAGTGAGCTCTTAATAACACGTGTCGTTAGAGATAAGCTCAGAGCGATAAGCTAATTACATCATCGCACTATGTTTAGTCTTCAGATAATCAGATGGGAAGTGAAGACACTAAATCCTCTAAATCCATCACTCTCTCTCTCTCTCACACACACACACACACAGTTTCTCCTCAAGCTCAACAGCAGTGTTCACATAATCACTGAGATAAAGATCAGGAGGATCACAGGACTTTAAAATAAATGTTGCTGCTGTGAAACAAAGACACATCTGAGCACTAAAACCCAGAGAGAGAGAGAGAGAGAGAGAGAGAGAGAGATTTTCTTAAATAGATTTTTTTTATAAAGATGAGTTTCTTTTAATAAATACTAAATATGAGACATTCTGAGGTAAATATGACATAACGTGAGGTAAATATGAGATAATCTGAGGTAAACATGAGATCCTGTGATAAATATTAAATAATCTGAGGAAAACATGACATCCTGTGATAAATATGAGATAATCTGAGGTAAATGTGAGATAATCTGAGGTAAATATGAGATCCTGTGATAAATATGAGATAATCTGAGGTAAATGTGAGATGCTCTGTGATAAACGAGATATAAAATATAAAGATATGAAATGAGATAGTAAAAAAATTGAGACGAGTGAGAGATTTGGAGTTATATATGGCACAGTTTAAGATACTTTATTTCTGAGCTAAATGTTCCTTCTGATCCGTTAAAAAAACCACACCAAGCATTTCAACCACATTCTCTTTATTTTATTTGAAAGGGTTAGAGTGCAAATATTCCAGGTATTTCCTAATAATAATAATAATAATAATAATAATAATATACCTCTGTAAGTAATGTCTGTTCAATGCAGTCAGGTGTGAAGGTAAAGGCCTACCTGGTGACCTTTGACCTCTGGTTATTTATCAGAGTTTTTGCGTGGACGTCTGAAGGAGGACGGGTTCTCGCTCAGAGCATAGATACGTTTTGAGAACTCCTCAAAGTTCTCCAGTTCTCCAAGAACCTGATCATCGCTCTCTACGGCCACGGCATGCTCCACGGGGATGCTCGGGAAATCCTCCAGCCGTGATCCTAATCCTAATCCCGTCGCCTCGGTACCCATTATCTCCTCGGCCTGTTCCACGGAGCAGCACACCTCGGCGCCGACCGTTACACCGGCGGAACCGTTCATGGCGCCTTGGTGCTGCAAATTTTCCTCCACGCATTCCGGCTTGCTCGGTTCTCCGGACAGTTCCGGTTCTCTCTCTGGAATCTTCTCTGCATCCGGATCATACTGTTCGGATTTCGGCTCTGGTGTCGACGTTCCAGCAGCTTCCGCTCGCCCGTCCTCCTCCAGCGAGTTCTCCAGCTCCACGCTGACGTCCAGACGGTTGGGCGGAGCTTCCTGGATCGCCGAGGTGACAGGGATAGGGGTCACGACCGGGTCGTAGAGTTTATGCGACCTGCGTTTCTTTTTGCCCTCTTCCGGAGATTCGGGAAAAGAGACCTGCGAGACGCTCAGGTGGGATCTAACAGGGACCGGGATCGAGCTGGAGACGTGATGGCGATCGCTGAGAGTGAGACAGAGAAAGACAGAAGGAAAAAGAGAGACGCAAAGAATGAGAGCATTAGATAGAACCACAGAGAGAGAGAGAGAGAGAGAGAGAGAGAGAGAGAGAGAGAGAATTATTAACAATTTTTATTTCTGGAAATTTGATTTGATCACTGGGAATAAATCCTAATTACGTGCCAATGAAAACAGAGCAGAGGCGGAGCTTACTGCACCTTTAATACCGTTTTTAAGAGAAACCTGTTGAAATTATGATGTTTATGTTTAATAACATGTAGGCGCACAGCTGGACACATCTGGACTATACAGACATGTCTATGCAAATAAAATACATTTGCATAATGTATAAAAAAAAAAAAAAAAAAAAAGTATATATTTTTTCACTGAGATTTATAATTCTTAAGAACGTTAATTATATTAACGACTTCTCCATCGAATGATCATCCCCCGAGACACGAATTAAAAATGCAGCGAACAAAACCAGAGCTTGTTGCACTGGAAACTGTATCTGACTAACATTAAATTAAAAATAAAGAAGGAAAACACATCAAAAGGACCGAAGCGAGCCGCTCCAGACAAAACACAGACTCGCCGCCTCGACTCAGAACCTGATCACGTCTCCGAGTCCGATTAATCTCTCTCAGCACTGAAACACAAACCGAGTCGGGTTAAAAACGCCCACACACTCACTATCGTCTCTCTGATCAGTCTAATCCGGTAATAAACCCCGTCACGTGGACGCAGGAAACGCCACCACGTGGAGACGTACGTGGGCTGCGTGAGGATCTCCGATTCAAACGTCACGCACGCTGGAGGAAAAAAAACAAAACAAACAAAAGCACGCAACTCTCGTTTCCCCTTTTTAGATTAGATTATAAACACGAGTCAGGTCTGATATCTAATCACGCGAGAGAAGGAATGTTTAGCGGTGATGTGAACCAGAAAAAAAAAAATCTCCCAGATGTGTCATAATATTTTTCATCTCGAGTCTGTTTTCTATTTATTTTAATCAGGACAATTAGCCCTCTGCCGTCCCGCTCGCTGCTTTCTACCCCACGGCTGTGTCCCAATAATGTTTAACATCCCCTTCATAACGTCCCCTTGAAACGACCCCTGAGTCGAACCCTCTTCGAGACGACCTGAAATCAAAAAGGACCATTTTCACCACCTCTTTCAATCGGAAAGTAAACGCCACGTCCAACACTTCAAAGAGGAAATACGGCTTTTTTCATAATATTCCATCGAAACCTAAACTTTCCTGCTTCTGAACGTTTTCTGATCTTTGACCCAGTCACCTCTCTCTCTCTCACACACACACACACACACACACACACACACACACAGGGAGAAAACAATATTTAAAGGTACGTTAGATAAGATTAGTCTTTTTTAGAGTTCACTTTAAAGGTACAGTCAGTGATTTTTTTTGTGCAGGAAACAAAGCTCCACCCTTTCAGGTTTCCCTCCAGAGGCCACACCCTCAACCACTTACATCCTGATTGGTCGGTTGCTGGTGCTGCGCATCATGTTGTCTTTTATTATTATTATTTTTTAACAGTTTGACCTGGTCATCAGTCAGGAGCATCGTCGAGCAGGAAACTCATTATAGTTGTTTATTATTATTTAGCGATGCTGTGTGGTGATTAGCGTTCTTGTGCTAACACTGGAAACACTGGATGAATTGAGAGTTAGCAAAAACTTCATCCAGATGTGAAGCAACATCGTCTACAGAGACTCCAATACAGCCTGAGTGGATTTATGCTCTGATTCACTGCTCTGTGTGTGTGTAAGGTTTTTTTTTAATGATCTGGAACCCAAACACACAGATAAGGATCCTGATCCAAATCCATTGTTCTGGTCACCTTTTATTGAAGGAATTTCTGTGAAAACAACATCTGGATAAAGTGTGTGTGTGACACGGCTGTAAGGGGAAACGGTTCAAGTCCACCAGGAGCGATTAAAAGCCTTTATGCGAAAAGACACACACACTCACACACACACCCACACACACACACACACACACACACACACACACACACACACTCACCCACACACACACTTAACATCCGAACAGCACACCTGCCAGAAGAGCGCTGAGAGAACTGAACGATCGAGGGACTGATCCGACACCATGAGGCACTAATGTGGGGGTGGAGCTACAGAAAAGGGGGAGTGACTTCATTATAGAAAGGTGTGGAAACAGAACAGTGGAAGAGGGGGGCGAGAGAGAGGGAGAGACAGATAAAAAATGGTCCCAAGAAAGAGAGATAAAGGGAGAACGAAACAGAAAACACAAAGACAGAAGAAGAGAGGGACAGACAGAGTAAAGACACACACACACACACACACACACACACACACACACACACACAATAGAGGACTATCACTAGCATTACGTTTTTATTATTTAACATTTCTTGAGGGCACTTCAACTCTTGAAAGTGTGTGTTTGGGTGTGTACGAATGTGTGTACGTGTGTGTGTGTGTGTGTGTGTGTGTGTGTGTGTGTGTGGTCTGCAGTGGGAGCAGTTCCTCTCGTTCTATGCTGCACATTCAGCATGTGTGTAAAGTCCACTGAGTTTTATTTTTCCCAGAGAAAACATTGTTCACAAGAAATGGGTCACAGCTTTATCCACACAGATTGAAAAAATATGTAGTGTGTGTGTGAGTGTGTGTGTGTGAGAAGGAGGCCTAGGTTGCATATTTCACAGATTAATTTCCGAACCTTTGATCCGTGAGCCAGAGATCACACAGATCGGCGCGTTTCCTCTGGGAACCTTCGCGTTTTTCACTCTGGATCTACGGAGGTTCTCAGAGACGCTGCTGAAGCGGAAGCCTCGGCCGCGTTACGGAGTTACGAGGGTCTCTGTAAACAGGCGGATGGAGAAGCGCCTCGGAGGCAGAAAAACATCAGGACGTTGCTGAGATACAGACGTGCACTAAGCTCCGTCAGGCTCAGAGCAATAAAGCCACTCCGTATTACAAACAACCGGGATTAGTGCGCAAGTTGCTCGCTCGCCTCCGCCTCATTGGGGGGGGGGGGGCTGTCTTGGGGTGGATCTTTTCATGAGTTGTCTGTTGCCTAAACCTGCGTTTAGACCCGACTCGTTCATATCTGACAGAAGGGGGAAAAAAAAAAAAAAAAAAAAAAAACTGAAGAAAGGGCCATTTTCAGGGTTTAATTTCAATAAAAAGTTCATAGGCAATATATTTAAATATTTTATAGTATCAGAATAAAAAAAAAAAATTATAAATAAAGGCAGGACAGGTTACGCTCACTAGCAAGGAGTTACAGGTAAAGCATTCGTGAGGAATAAGGATGAGGCGAGTGAAACGCAGGCTGAAATAAAGGCGGTTTTTGGGAGGCGTGCAGCGAGAGGCGATGAGGAAAGCGGAACGCTGAACTTCCTGCTGCAGGATTTTATGCGTTAATGTTTCACATTCCGGTCCCCTGTGCTGGAAACCATATCTGACCGAGCCAGCCAGAGGTGAGGGAGCCACACGGAGGGGCAATAAACGACGTCTACGAGTAACGCAGGACGACAGGAGCACGCCCGATCCCAGATTCAGCATCAAGTCGAGCTCCAGACGCGGCGAGGAGCAGCCACGGAGACGTAACTCAACACAGAGCAGCTCGGAAAACTCCAACTTATGGTTTAAAGCTGACGTTTTTACACGAGGGGAGGGGGGGACGCAAAACCACTTGGACGTGTAGGGCGAATTGTGTGTCTGTGAGAGAGTGTGTATGTGTGTGTGAGAGAGAGAGATAGAGAGAGTGTGAGATGCCTGTGGCGATGCTGAAACTTCCTGCTTCATGCTTTAGCAAATCATATGGTTTTTAAAAAAAAAAAAGGAAAAAAAAAAAAAGGGAAAATAACATGCAAGGCTTCCACTTCCTGATTCAGAGGAGGCCGAAAAAAGGTCACAAGGTCATGTGTTTCATCTGTTCCCGCTTTGTTTAACCTGGCCTGCTTCCTTTCCCAAACACAGATTATTAAATTAACGCTGGAAAGGAGGCTTTTACCCGGCGCTGAACCGCGACCGAGCCGAAGGCCGGATGAAGAAAGAAAGCGAGGCAAGAAGAGGCGCGCCGCGGAGCCGCTTCACGGCTTCACAGCTCTGCAGGGTTCTAAACAGAGATCCGATAAAGGTGCTTTCCATTTCTCCGCCGTCACGTGCGGCGCAGCTTATAAACCTGCCGCGCTGAACGCTCGTCTCCGAGCTCGTTAGGCTCACATGACGGTTCTGGCAGGAAGGCTATCGATCGATCGGCTCCGGAAAGGGAAAACAGCTGGGTATAAATGAGTGAGGGCTCGCGGCGTTGGTGGAATTCGGTTACACGGAGAACCCGGTTCTCCAATTTCACGAGAGGTCTCAGGACGGCCGTGTTTACCAACAGAAGTCATATGACAGAATAAACACACGATCACAGGCCTTTACAGAGGTTAGAATATTTTTTTAGGTCCTAAAAACCTTTCCGTTCCAGTTCCTTCACCGCACCGGTCCTCATTATTTAAGATGGATGTCCGTGTGGGAAACCGAAACCTCTCGGAACGTCACGGTCACTTCATACTTATTATTATTATTATTATTATTATTATTATTATTTCAAATTCAGATGAGTCTGAGAAATCCAGCACGGTTTAGTGAGATTTTATTTTTGAGGAGTGATGGAGTTGGGACTCTGCTGCTCTGCCGGGAAAGGGCGATCCTCTCTGAATTCGGAATTTCTCAGAGTTCATCATTAATCAATTAATAGTGACTAGCTAAATTAGTTTCAGCTGCTATGACGATCCTGAATAACATTACATTACCAACTTGTTTCTTCTGTCCACCTTTTTTACTACTTTCTGAATGTTCCAGAATTCCGTATCCTACGCAATTCACTATTCCACACGCTGCCATATCCCGTACACCGCGGTATTCGGTACACTGCGGTATTCCATACAATTCACTAATCCGCACACTGCATTATTCCATACACTTCACTATTCCGTACACTGCGTTATTCCATATACTTCACTATTCCGTACACTGCGGTATTCCATACACTTCACTATTCCGTACACTGCGGTGTTCCATACACTTCACTATTCCGTACACTGCGTTATTCCATATACTTCACTATTCCGTACACTGCGTTATTCCATACACTTCACTATTCCGTACACTGCGGTATTCCATACACTTCACTATTCCGTACACTGCGGTATTCCATACACTTCACTATTCCGTACACTGCGGTATTCCATACACTTCACTATTCCGTACACTGCGGTATTCCATACACTTCACTATTCCGTACACTGCGGTGTTCCATACACTTCACTATTCCGTACACTGCGGTGTTCCATACACTTCACTATTCCGTACACTGCGTTGTTCCATACACTTCACTATTCCGTACACTGCGGTGTTCCATACACTTCACTATTCCGTACACTGCGGTGTTCCATACACTTCACTATTCCGTACACTGCGGTGTTCCATACACTTCACTATTCCGTACGCTGCGGTGTTCCATACACTTCACTATTCCGTACGCTGCGGTGTTCCATACACTTCACTATTCCGTACGCTGCGGTGTTCCATACACTTCACTATTCCGTACGCTGCGGTGTTCCATACACTTCACTATTCCGTACGCTGCGGTGTTCCATACACTTCACTATTCCGTACGCTGCGGTGTTCCATACACTTCACTATTCCGTACGCTGCGGTGTTCCATACACTTCACTATTCCGTACGCTGCGGTGTTCCATACACTTCACTATTCCGTACGCTGCGGTGTTCCATACACTTCACTATTCCTTACGCTGCGGTGTTCCATACACTTCACTATTCCGTACGCTGCGGTGTTCCATACACTTCACTATTCCGTACGCTGCGGTATTCCATACACTTCACTATTCCCTACGCTGCGGTATTCCATACACTTCACTATTCCTTACGCTGCGGTATTCCATACACTTCACTATTCCGTACGCTGCGGTATTCCATACACTTCACTATTCCGTACGCTGCGGTATTCCATACACTTCACTATTCCGTACGCTGCGGTATTCCATATACTTCACTATTCCGTACGCTGCGGTATTCCATATACTTCACTATTCCGTACGCTGCGGTATTCCATATACTTCACTATTCCGTACGCTGCGGTATTCCATATACTTCACTATTCCGTACGCTGCGGTATTCCATATACTTCACTATTCCGTACGCTGCGGTATTCCATACACTTCACTATTCCCTACACTGCGGTATTGCATACACTTCACTATTCCGTACACTGCGGTATTCCATACACTTCACAATTCCGTACACTGCGGTATTCCATACACTTCACTATTCCGTACACTGCGGTATTCCATACACTTCACTATTCCGTACACAGTGAGGAAGTGTTAGTGATGCGAGTGGCTTTGGCCCCTACAGGTGTTTGGTGTGTGAGAAAGAGTATGTGTAACTCACCATCTGACCAGCAGCCCGTGTTCCAGAAAGTTCTTGAGGTTGGGTAAAGTCTGACGCAGGTCCGGTGTGGAGAGACCGTGCTGATACCGCAACTGTACGTGTACACACACACACACACACACACACACACACCTGATCAATATCTAATCAACATCTGATTTTATCTAAGAGAAAAAAAACTCAATAAAGTCACGTCATTAGTGTCAATGTCACGTCATTAGCGTCATTGATGTTATGACTCACACACACACACACACACACACGTCTTTTTCTCGTTCTTTCCTTTCACGTTATTTTTTCATCCGTTTCTTTTTCTCCTTTTCATTCACTTTCTTTTTTTACATTTTTGTTCTCTTCTATTTCTCTACCTTCATTAGTTTTTACCTTTTCCATTCTCTTTCTACTTCCGTTTTTCCGTATTTCTCTTCGCCCTCTTCATTCCCTCTCTCTTTTCACACACGCGACTCTCCAGCTGTCTTTTATTAACATTATTACTTTTTAACTTTTCTTCTATTTCCTTCTTTTCTTCTCCTCCTTTTTAAAAATGTTCTCGCGTTCGTTCATTCCTTTAACACCCATACCCTTCTCGTTATCCTGTACGTTTATTTACTAATTCTTTAGACTCGGGCACTTGGACAGTTTTCAGATTAAGGTTAAACACGTTTTTTTTTTTTCCTTCGGCTCTGTGCGAGCTGCACTCGTTCCTTCGGGAAATGCTCATCTCATTTTTTCCTTTTCCTCCCTAACGCTGAACACATTTACCACCGGGACACCAGGCTCACGGGCGTTTCACGCTTTGCACGTCTTGGCTTCCGTTCCTTCTTTAATCCGGAGCGGTATTTATTCGATTCAGGGCTCGCAGGGAGCCGAACAGGGAAATTTGTCGTCGGAGCTTTTCCTCCTCGCTCGATGTTTATTGGATTTATCGGCATGTGACAATTTAAAGGATTTACGGCGCTGTAAAGCTGCCGGTGTGGATCAGGAACCTCCACCGGCGAGACTGAAGCGTGTACAGCTCCTCTACACACCACCAGGAGGACGAGGAGGAACATCTGGCTGTGATAGAGAACCTGAGGAACATGAAACCACGTGTCTGCTTCCCAAACTCAGACCGATTCCTCCTGCGACAAACATCACTCACCTACACCGTCTGGGAGTTTAGTCTGGAGGGAAAAACGCCAAACGTCCAAACACACAGCCAGCTCCGATTTTACACACACACACCTCCCCCCCCCAACTGCAGGGTCTCAGACACTGAGCCGTTAGCTGAACGACTGGAACGATTGAGAGTTTTCCTCTCAGCCGGGCTTCAGTGCTCAATGCTAATCTGCTGGATAGAAGCTTCCATTATCTGTTAGCGACGTTAGCGTCCGGACAAAACCGAACACGCTGCAGCTGATCAACTACGGTTTGAAATAAAACAATGCTGTGGAGATGTCTTTTTTTTTTTTTTGACTGAAATAAAGAAAACAAGCCAGAAAGGCTGAGAGAGAGAGAGAGAGAGAGAGAGAGAGAGAGAGAGAGAGAGAGAGAGAGAGAGACACACACACACACACACACATACACAGTTGCTCATGTAACTCTGACCCTGTTCTGCTCGGAAGACTGCAATTACATTTGCAATTATAAAGAGCCACATAGCAGATCAGTTACACACACACACACACACACACACACACACACAGCACACTCACTCTCACACACACACCAGCACTCACTCACCTCACTCACTCTCTCACACACACATGCTTTTACTGACCTGTATTACAAACATGTGGCCTCTCTGACCTGCTCAGTGTTAGTAAAGGCTGCGTGTGTGTGTGTGTGTATGTGAGAGAGAGAGTGAGAGAGAGAGAGAGAGAGAGAGAGAGAGAGAGAGAGAGAGAGTGAGAGAGAGAGAGCAACAGAGAGAGACAGAGTGAGAGTGACAGAGAGAGAGACACACAGAGATACACAGAGAGAGACACACACACACACAGAGACACACACAAAAGAGAGACACACAGAGACACACACAAGGAGACACACACACACACAGAGACACACACACACGCACAGAGACATACACACACAGAGCAAGAGAGCGAGAGAGACACACACATACACAGAGACAGAGAGAAAGTGCAAGAGAGAGACATACACAGAGAGAGAGAGAGAGAGAGAGCACACAAGAGAGAGACAGAGAGCGACACACACACACACACACACACACACACACACACACACACACAGAGAGGAGCACTGTAGACTGGTTTATATTTATTGTACTATTCCAGACGTCCTCCCAAGGGCAGCCTTAATACGTGACATCTTTAAATATCAGAGTATGTGTGTGTGTGTGTGTGTGTGTGTGTGTGTGTGTGTGTGTGTGTTAATGTCTCTCTCAGATCCATTCTCTCCTTCCTCTTAGAACTTTATCAAAAGCAGCAGCTCGGCTCCAGGACTGGATCGGTGCTGAAACGGTCGAACGCCGCCATTCGTTCAGGTTTAAACTCGAACCTCCGGCTTTTCCAGCGCGTCCGACTCGAGCTTCCGAGAACCGAGCCGGCGGCAACCTCACACCGTTACAGGATGAGGAAGAGCGCGTCACCCCCGAACCCGTGCTAACGCCGCGCTTACAGACGTCCGAGGACGTCAGACAGACGTTAAGACGTGAGGAGATGTGCGAGAGGGAAAACCGGAGCGTTTTCCGGACAATGAGTCGCTCCGGAGTGAGAGATCAGATCCTGATTAAATTACTTTCAACTCTTTAAACGCCGCTGTACAATCAAACTTCCTAAAGCCAGGTGCTGAAAGGCGGCCGTGCTGAAACCCGCGAGCTGAAACCCGAGAGATCACATGGAATTATAAACAGGACAGGAAGTGTGTGTTCCGGGAAAACACACACACATCCAGTGGGCTTTAATTCGACCTCCGTAAGGTGTGAATAACCTGATCCTCCGAATGAACACACACACACACACACACACACACACACACACACACACACACACACACACAGAGAGAACACGTCCTACTCAATTCAAAACGACAGCACAGATCCAAACACACGAGTAAAGAATTCACTGCAACACACACACACACACACACACACACACACACACACACACACACACACACACAGATAGAGAGAACAGGAGCGCATCTGGCCAACAGGCCTCAAGGTTCACCAAGAGCTCTTCTTAGCTGTGACATGTTCATAATTCAAAACCTGTTCCTGCATTCTCCCCACCCCCCCCCTCTCTCTCTCTCTCTCTCGCTCTCTCTCCGCTTCTTACTGCTTTATTAGTAGCAGTCTGATGTTTGTGTTTGGTACTGAGAGGTGGACTGGACTCATAGAAGTTTTGTCCCCACAAAAGAGTCAGTCTGAGATGTGCAGTGTTCCAGACGCGTGTAAGATGGGTGTGAGTTGATTTGGGGAGAGTGGTGGGGGGGATTGATTTGGGTGGTGAACAAGATTGTGGGTGAGTTGATTGGGGGGGGGGGGGTAGATTGTGGGTAAGTTAAATTGGGAGGGTGCAAGATTGGGGCAAGTTGATGGGGGTGAGTTGATTTGGGGGTACGCAAGACTGGGGGTGAGTTGACTGGAGATGTGAGTTGATTTGGGAGTGTGTAAGATTTAGGGTGAGTAAGATTGGGGGTGTGCAAGAGTGGGGGTGAGTTTATTTGGGGGTGTGTAAGATTGGGGGGGGAGTAAGGTTGGGGGTGTATAAGATTTGGGGTGAGTTGGTTTGGGGGAGGAGTTGATTTGGGGGGGTTGATTTGGGGGTGAAAGATTTGGGGGTGTAAGATTTGGGTTGAGTTGGTTTCGGGGGGGTTGATTTGGGGTGTGTAAGATTGGGGTGAGTAAGATTGGGGGTGAGTAAGATTGGGGGTGTATAAGATTTGGGGGTGAAAGATTTGGGGGTGAAAGATTTGGGGGTGAAAGATTTGGGGGTGAAAGATTTGGGGGTGAAAGATTTGGGTTGAGTTGGTTTGGGGGAGGAGTTGATTTGGGGTGTGTAAGATTGGGGGATGTAAGATTTGGGTTGAGTTGGTTTGGAAGGGGGGGGGAGTTGTTTTGGGGTGTGTAAGATTGGGTGTGTAAGATTGGGGGTGAGTTGGTTTGGGGGTGTGTAAGGGCTGTAAATTTTTCATAGCTGATGGTCAGAGACTGGAATGATTGGAGACAGGATTCACCAATCAAGGCTCAAGTGTGTTAAAGACTGACGGTAGGAGGCTGAGTGTTAAGTTAATCGTTTGAAACCAGCAGTGTTCGAGACTGCCTATTTTAAAGAGCAGAACTGATGACGGGGGGAGGGGGGCATTCTGTATATGTAAACCCATCGCATGTTCTGTTTATAGCATCAAATCATATTCAGTACCAATACCAAACGCAGTCCGGTAAAGAGCTGCCTGGATGAAAAGATTTCTGAGAGATGATATTTTGAGAACCACCGTTATACGCTAATAATTCTAGATGAGTGAAAACGAGGGGTTCAGAGAATAACGGAATAAACAGTATCGTATAGAAACACGAAACCACTCCCACTTTTCCTGATATTACAGAAGTGCATATAACTGTGATGAAAACCAGCGATGGAGGAACAGTTGATGCATTTGTGTGTTTATCTGTTAAACTCCAGCAAGGTCACTGCACACATGAAGTGCTGACGCGACCTTCGTCTTCTGATCAAACCCACGGCGGTATAAACTCCCCCCGCGGTGTCCATTTGGTAAGAATTATGATGGTTTTCAGAATTCAGAACATCGATGAGAAACAAACAGTGATTAGCGCGAGTGCATTCCAGAAACTTCAGTAATGGTTACGCCGACGCGTCGGTCGATGAAGGAGAGCCGCCGCGTTAGGTTCCCCATCTCGTTACGCGGAACGACAGCACACGATGCCTGCGTTAGAAATGTTTGGGACAATCTAAACAAAAGATTAGCGGTGCGGCGATCGTTGCCGAGCGATTTTTCCGAGGAATGTGGCACGGCGTTCGGTCCAGACGCAGGAGTGTCGAGTACACAAACAAAATCACAGCCGTAAACGGCGAAAAGCAAAACATTTCACCTTCAAAAAGATCCGTCACTGAGACCATCCGCTTCAATTACTTCCATTTTGTCTTCAGGAAAGTAAACAAGTCGCTTGTTTTTCCTGTTAACCTTCCCGTCCGTGGCATGTTTTGTTTTTCACCTCTGCCACGACCAATTTGTCTTCCTGTCCTTAAAGGTTCACAGTCATCCTTTTGACGTATATTGCGAGCGACGTTCCATATGAGAATCCCCTCTGTAACGGGGCGGTTGCATTCAGAGTGAGATCATTTCAAGCCCGGGTTCTTGTCGGCGCCCGAGTCACGGTGCTGCGGCTCGACCCGGTTATTAGGATCAGCTGAAAAGTGTTTGGCCAGCTGCTGGAAAGAGGGCACGGCAAGAGGAAGAAAGCACCTCGGAGAAGACTTTTCATCAGGAGGTTCACCTTTCCCAGTGCACTGCCATTTTTTTTTAATCCAGACCCCGGAGAAACCGAGGCCTTCGGAGGCTCCGGTGCAATTTACAATCGGAAAAAACATTAATCCGGTCCGAGACGTCGAAGAGGCGCGGCCTTGGCTCGGATCGGCAATGAAAAGGCACATGTGGAAGGAGTTCTCCGTCTCGCAGGTTACCCGAGTGTTTCGCGTCCCTGGGGGAAGCAATCAAGGCGTCCGGATGCTCCTGACTTACCCTGCGTCTGAGAGGCCTACGCAGGTGCAGCTAAGAAAGAGTCCACCCCGGGTAGGGGCCCTACTGAAGTCACACTCCCTACTCCTTCCATTGTGGATGGAAAGTCGGCTTCCATTATTGTTATTCTGTGTCGCTCGGCCAGAACAGGTTTAACGTGTCTCCGTAACCACGGGAGGACAAGAACCCGAATATTTTCACTTTTCACTCGACTTCGGTTTGGGAAACACGCCGAGAAATCATGCTGGGAAACTTGCTCAAATCACAACCGTTTAGTCTCGCGCTGATGGATAAATTACCACGGAAACTCCCGAGATATAATAGTAGGCGAGCGATGGAGGACACGATGAGCTTCGTTTTCGCAGAGCTCGTTCTTCACCATGACTTCTGGTCGCTACTTAGCAAAGTTCCGTCTCATGGACCTGGGCTGTCTCTTTCCATTTTTACAGCAATACAACCGTACCATTTCCTTTAAAAATCCCCAGTCTGTCGCCTCTTCGTGTCGTGTCAGCGATGATCAATGCATCAATACATTCCACAGAAATGTGCTTGTGGATTCTACTGATGGAAAGTGTGTCTGTCTTAAAGACCTGAAAATAACAGAAACGTGGAAAGAGCTGAAGTGTGAACCTTTGGCCCAGCGATCGGAGGACTTGCTAATGTAAAATGCAACAGCCAAGTCGCCTGGAACATTAGCGGAAAGCAGGCATGCATTACGGCTTATGAAGTCTCATGCATAATGCATGCCTCACACATCTTGCCTTAAGACAGGGTGGCATGGAAAGCGGCGACGAAAAGCCGAGTCGGAACGGAGTTCTCTTTCGGACGCCAGCGCGTGCATACATTTGAATTAATGGCCGACTCGTCTTTCGCGAAGATCGGCTTTCACCTCGGGTTATCCCAGCTGTAGTTGAAAACGATTCTCAGAGCCGGCGTAAGAGGATCTCGAGCAAGAGCAGACACAGTAAAGATGGCCGACTCGTCATCAGATGTTTATGCCAAGTGCAGACAGGCTTCCTGACTTGGTTTAATGAGAACCGTACCGACTCCTTGTAAACACACGCTATTGTTGGCTAGCGTTAATGTAATTAGCCAGGAAAACTTCAGACGGAAGGCGGTCCCCGGCTCTCGTCCACTAGGCCCAACGAGGACCCGGTTCCAGCCGTCCACCGCCAGATCATAAACCGACTCGACGTTTAAAAGACAAGCGGAACATTCATTCGTCCCGCATCCGTTTGTGGATGCTTGAGAGCACGTCTGTTGAATCTTTGGCATCTGAAGTACTTCCGCGGGACATCCGTAAACCATTCTTATCGTTCGGACGTGATGATGCGCGTGTCTTTACGTTTAAGTCACACTAAAAACTCCACCTCATTTTAATACATGTTATTTGCTCGGAACGTTATTACCGGAGCTTGTTGAAAAGGGCGTGGCTGCGCTTGATCATTAGTAGATCGCTTGACCATGACATGTAATCTGTACTTACTCTAGGAACTCAATAACTTCTAACCCCCCCCCCCAGAAGCGTCACTTCTCTGACACACCCCTTTTTAAACGGCGAACTAATCCTGAGCTAAGTCTGAACAGGGCTTAAGAAGACTTTGAATATTTAAACACGACCGCCAGAGCGAATAAATAAATAAATAAATAAATAAATAAATAAATAAATAAATAAATAAATAAATGATTTTAGGAGCCACACCGAGACATTAACAAGAAAAATAAAAACCACCAATGAAACGACACAAATATAAAAGTTATTTTTAGAAACTAATATACTTTAATAAACGTCTTTGGATTTACTGGGCGTGGCCACGTATTACTGGTGTTAATTACGCAATATCTTACAGGTTAGCCACGTTAGAGGAGCTAGCCAGCGTGTCTAAACACTGCGCCGTGTTCACGTCACGTCTCCTGCACTAGATCTCGGATTTGATAGCTAGCTAGCTTGACGGACATCGAGTATCATTTTTATTTGTACGATTAAAATAAGTGCTCGAATACGTTAAGTAAAGCATCGTATTGCGCAATTAGCATCCGGCATTACGTTTACTAATATTTCATAAACTGTCAGCTCGCGCGATTTTATTTTCATTTAAGCTCCGCCCCCTGTATTCCTACAGCTCTGAAATTAGAAAAATAAAAATGTAAAAATGAATGGACGTTAAAGGACGGGTGTTTTATATAAACGTACCGCGTGTGTAACGGACGGCGTGACACTCATACGCTGGGACACTTTAAAGCCGTCGTCGCGTGGCCGTCTTATTCCGCTTGACGTTTCCTGAAACTGTAAGCGAGAGGGATAAATCAGAGCTCCTTTAAACCGTCTCGGGTTTCAGAATGTCACTGACCCCAACCCCCGCCCGCCCCATCTCCCTTCTCCCCCTCAACCGATCGCCGCTTTTATCCCTCTCGTCCACTCGTCCTCTCTCCCCGTTCTCTCTGTACGACGGGTGATAATGGAACACAGTTGCGTCTCGGCTTTAATTCGCCGGAGCGTTGCGGAGGATTACGGAGGCGCCGAAACACTCCGCTCGTTTACATCCTTACAGCGAAGACTCCCCGAGACCGACGGGAAATCTAATTAGCAGACCACCAGTGACAGACGCCTGCAGTTTCACACTGATCACAGCCAAACACACACACACACAAACACACACACACACACACACACACACACACACACACACACACACACCTCTGTGACTGTAACTACACTTGACGAGTCTTACTGCGCTACCAGAAAAGCCCCAAGTGAGAATTTTAATTCATAAACCACTAAAACACAGCTGTGGGCTTCATCTGTAAAGCATCTAAATCTTCTTCTTCTAATTATTATTATTTTTATGATCATCTAAATGGTAGAGCACGGAGTCTTTCTGCAAATATACACGCATAATAAATCAGCGTGTGTCCAGTTAAAAACTACAATCTCCAACAAAACACTGTTTTCTCCTAAACAACCAACATTAACAATCACAACACCAACACTGACATTTCACAACAACAAACATCCAACAAGCAAGCAGGAATGATTTCCATCAACCATCGTTTTATAATTCCTTTTAAATAAATAAATAAAGACGACAATATTCACTAACAGGTAGTGCCGTTTTCCTTAAAAACACCAACGTTTGATCTGAAAATCAACCAAACACCGAATCTCAAAAACACAAATATATTCATAAACTATCAAACAGCATTCTGTTCATAAAAACACTAATATTAATATTCCATCAAGCACCGTTCTCTCGTAAAAAACAAACAAACAAACAAACAAACAAAAACCTTAAAAACACCACCATCCATCAAAAACACACCAATATTCACGACATTCGCAATTTTAAAACACACCAACACACGGTTTTCTACCAAACACCGATCTCCTTAACAAAAACACCAATACTCACTACAGAACTTTCCACAAAACAAACAACGTTTTCTTTCAGGGATCAGTCTCGATCAAAAACACCACCAAACAGTCCTTTCTGAAACACCCAAACGCCGGTATTTCACCATAAAACAAACAAACAAAACAACACAGTCCAATACCCACATTCCGTCGCTGATCAAATACCTAAACGCTCTACAATAAAAACACAAACAATTCCTAACACAAACCCACTAATACATCTCCACCATTTTACAACAAACCCCAACGTTCCTCCAACACGGAGCGACACGCCGGGTATCATCTACCACAACACCGAACGCCGACGTTTACCTCACTCGAACGTTCTAGAAACTTCCCAAATGATCACAGGGAGTGAAAAAAGCCGCAACGCAACACGTGTGTCGGTGTTGAGTGTTTAACGCTGGGTCAGAGATGATTACTGCTGTACTAGCGGTCCACGGTAACACCTGTTGGATGATCGCGTCCCTCGGTCGGGGTCGCAGGGCCTCAAACCCGCTCGTGAACTCCGAGCGAGTAACACTAGACCCTTTTAACCCGGGGGAAGAGAAACTCAACACCGGCAGGGGACACGCCAGGGTCGAATCAGCCTGTTAACACCGCGCCGACGACATCGCACATCCATCTTACCCTCTCGGCGAGCAGAGGCGGAGCCAGACTCAACGACAACAAAATGAATCGGATGTTTGATGAAGCTAATAAAGCGTGATGCTGGGCGTGCGAGTGAGAGATTGTGTAATAGAGAGATAAAATTTTTATATATTTTTTTAAAAACCACACAATACATCATTACACAA
>NC_071270.1:4917500-4947500 GCF_023375685.1 Ictalurus furcatus
AAACTAATTAATAAATACAAATCTAACGAAAGAAAATAATAGAAAGGATAAAAATAAAGAAATACTGTGAAGTTAAAATGAAACGGCAGGATATTCTTGGCTTCTTCGTCCGTTCTCTCACTTTACAAACTAAACAAAAACAATCTTTCGGAGATTTTTCACGTAGTTGATCTTCATCCTTCTGTATAATCTGTTGCTTTTCGCCTCCTCTCTCCCTCTCTAAACACAAATAAAAACACAACCGAGAGAAATAAACAAGTCCAAAATATCACTCGTTTACAGCAAAGGGTGCCAATACTTATGGAGCTGAAGGTAATCTGTCCTCTGTCTATCCTCTAGGATGAGTTTATCCAGGAACTGTGGAGATCTCCTTTTAGATACTTACGGTAGAAAGTTCCAGAAAGTTTAGTGGGAGCACGCACGCACACGCACGCACACGCACGCACACGCACGCACACGCACGCACACAGCTTTTACCAGACTATCAGTGTTTCGTCTTCTCCATCTCTCCATCTCCCTCTCCTTCCGTCACGTCTCTCTCCGTCTCCCTCTCCTTCCGTCACGTCTCTCTCCGTCTCCCTCTCCTTCCGTCACGTCTCTCTCCGTCTCCCTCTCCTTCCGTCACGTCTCTCTCCGTCTCCCTCTCCTTCCGTCACGTCTCTCTCCGTCGCCCTCTCCTTCCGTCACGTCTCTATCCGTCTCCCTCTCCTTCCGTCACGTCTCTCTCCGTCTCCCTCTCCTTCCGTCACGTCTCTCTCCGTCTCCCTCTCCTTCCGTCGTGTCTCTCTCCGTCTCCCTCTCCTTCCGCCGTGTCTCTCTCCCCCTCCCTCTCCTTCCGCCGTGTCTCTCTCCCCGTCTCCCTCTCCTTCCGTCATGTCTCTCTCCCCGTCATGTCTCTCTCCCCGTCATGTCTCTCTCCCCGTCTCCCTCTCCTTCCGTCATGTCTCTCTCCCCGTCATGTCTCTCTCCCCCCGTCTCCCTCTCCCTCCGTCGTGTCTCTCTCTGTCTCCCTCTCCTTCCGTCGTGTCTCTCTCCGTCTCCCTCTCCTTCTGTCATGTCTCTCTCCCCGTCTCCCTCTCCTTCCGTCGTGTCTCTCTCCGTCTCCCTCTCCTTCCGTCGTGTCTCTCTCCCCGTCTCCCTCTCCTTCCGTCGTGTCTCTCTCCGTCTCCCTCTCCTTCCGTCGTGTCTCTCTCCGTCTCCCTCTCCTTCCGCCGTGTCTCTCTCCCCGTCTCCCTCTCCTTCCGTCGTGTCTCTCTCCCCGTCTCCCTCTCCCTCCGTCGTGTCTCTCTCCCCATCTCCCTCTCCCTCCGTCGTGTCACTCTCCCCGTCTCCCTCTCCCTCCGTCGTGTCTCTCTCCCCGTCTCCCTCTCCCTCCGTCTCCCTCTCCCTCCGTCGTGTCTCTCTCCGTCTCCCTCTCCTTCCGTCGTCTCTCTCCCCCTCCCTCCGTCGTGTCTCTCTCCGTCTCCCTCTCCTTCCGTCGTGTCTCTCTCCCAGTCTCCCTCTCCCTCCGTCGTGTCTCTCTCCGTCTCCCTCTCCTTCCGTCGTGTCTCTCTCCGTCTCCCTCTCCTTCCGTCGTGTCTCTCTCCGTCTCCCTCTCCTTCCGTCGTGTCTCTCTCCCCGTCTCCCTCTCCCTCCGTCTCCCTCTCCCTCCGTCGTGTCTCTCTCCGTCTCCCTCTCCTTCCGTCGTGTCTCTCTCCGTCTCCCTCTCCTTCCGTCGTGTCTCTCTCCCCGTCTCCCTCTCCCTCCGTCATGTCTCTCTCTGTCTCCCTCTCCTTCTGTCGTGTCTCTCTCCGTCTCCCTCTCCTTCTGTCATGTCTCTCTCCCCGTCTCCCTCTCCTTCCGTCGTGTCTCTCTCCCGTCTCCCTCTCCTTCCGTCGTGTCTCTCTCCGTCTCCCTCTCCTTCCGTCATGTCTCTCTCCGTCTCCCTCTCCTTCCTTCGTGTCTCTCTCTCCGTCTCCCTCTCCTTCCGTCGTGTCTCTCTCCCGTCTCCCTCAGTCATTTCTCTCTATCTCCCTCTCCTTCAGTCATGTCTCTCTCTGTCTCCCTACAGCCATCCATCTCTTTTCTTTGTCTGTTTCTCCACTTTAATCCACTTTCCCCACCATCTCTCTCTTTTCCCCTCCATCTCACGTCTTCCTGTTCTCTTTCTCTCTTTCACTATTATCAGTTTATTTATTCATTTTTATCCATACGTAACCTCGACATATATGAGGAGACAGGAATGATGTAAAATAAAACCACACGCGAGACTTAAAGAAGAGAGAACGAGGCGGAGGTGAAGAACACCCTGACGCTTTATGACGGAGCGTTTGTTGCCATGGTTACGTCCGGAACGTAAATCACTGGATCTGCGCAAATCCACGTCTCTCATTTTTCTCCGTTCTGTTTAGCAAAGCACAAACACTGTCCTAGCCTAGAGGTGCTGTTTAGGGCCGTTTCCATGGTTACTGTACAACATAATATCAGACGTGTCGAGCTGAGATTTGACTGAAGATTGGATCGACGAAACGATAACACATACTCCAGCCGGCCAATCAGAAACGAGGATTAGTCGTAAATATAAACAGTGTGTTAATACATAAACAACATCAACATGAAAACAGAAGCTAATAGACTGAGAGCACTCTGCTCTGTGTGTGTGTGTGTGTGTGTGTGCACGTGTGTGTTCATATGGTTTCCATCCCACAGCAGCTGAATGAGCTAATAGTCAGGGATTCGTTCACTGCCAAGTATGTTTCACCCCGTCACAGTGTGTGTGTGTGTATGTGCGTGTGTGTGTGTGTTAGTGACTACTTCAAAGATGGTTCATTAAACACAGTCCCAAAAGTGCACAGTGAAGAGGAAGTGCAGGCCATTAACGGACACACACACACACACACACACACACACACACACACACAGGGCAACTACATAAAATGGCATGACACATTCAGTGTTTACAACTTGAAGTGAAGCCTGCTGTATGTCTACTAGAAGCTTGTGTGTGTGTGCGCGTGTGTGTTACCTGAGCGATGTTCTTGTTGAGCAGGTAAACACCGTACTCGAAGTGGAATCTCTCTCCGCGTGGATAAAGAGGGAACCTGAAACACACACACATTTTAATTTATTTATCGAACTAATTCAGAAGCACTTTCTGAGGTCAAAGTGACAGATGGTTTAATGAAGAGAGGCGTGGCCCCAGTGCCAGTCCACACCAAGGAGACGTGGCCTCTGTGTCAGTCGGAGTGAAGGAGGTGTGACCTGTGTGCCAGTCTGAGTGAAGGAGGCGTGGCCTGTGGGTCAGTCTGAGTGAAGGAGGCGTGGCCTGTGGGTCAGCCTGCATGAAGGAGGCGTGGCCTGTGTGTCAGTCTGAGCGAAGGAGGCGTGGCCTGTGTGTCAGTCAGAGTGAAGGAGGCCAGTACTCAGTACTGTACTCAGTATAAACGTGTGAGATGTTTCTCCACACTGCCAGTTCTCGAGCTGGACTGTGTTAATGAGGACGTTCTGTAAGATGGAGAATTGGTTTTGAGCACAAGGCTAACGGTTAGCAGTGTGGGAGTTTTTCCAGCGAAAGCAGAAGTTTAGTATTAAGTGGTAAAGTCATGCCGAGCAGCTTTACTGCATTAGAGTCTGGAGAAGATGGAGAGATGGAGAAGAAGGAGGGAAGATTCACATGCTAACATGTTCACTCCTAACACAGTCATCATCCTCCCATCGAAACGCGGCGCACTAGGGCCCTAAATAGGCAGCCTTTAAAGGCAGACGAGCAGGAACTCCACCCTGTTCAGGACGCAGCTCTCGTTATTCTCTCTCTTCAGGTTAATAGGATAAAAAACGCAGCTCGTCGTGTTCGTGAGAAACCGCCCAGACGTGTAAACTCTTCTGCCCTGAAGATGTGGGAAAAGCTACAGCTTTACCTCTATTACACAGCGGCGACACTGGAGACTCCTTCTGTAAAAATGTTACATTTACAGAAAACTTCACCCGATCAACCAGTAGTGTACACGTCCCTGTAAATGAGCTGTTACTATAGAAACGATAAAGTATTAGAACGATTAATATAAAGCTGTGATGTGCAGATGCGCTACTGTCAGAGCCACTGTTATAGAAAACTAATCAACACCTGTCGACCAATCACAATCCAGCACTCAGAAGTGCATTAACTGGAACTGATCTACATTGCAGCTTCTCCTGTCTCTCTCAGTCTCCCTCCCACTCCAGTCTCTCTCCTACTCCAGTCTCTCTCAGTCTCCATCCCACTCCAGTCTCTCTCCTACTCCAGTCTCTCTCAGTCTCCATCCCACTCCAGTCTCTCTCAGTCTCCATCCCACTCCAGTCTCCATCCCACTCCTGTCTCTCTCCTACTCCAGTCTCTCTCAGTCTCCATCCCACTCCCGTCTCTCTCAGTCTCCCTCCCACTCCAGTCTCCATCCCACTCCTGTCTCTCTCCTACTCCAGTCTCTCTCAGTCTCCATCCCACTCCCGTCTCTCCTACTCCAGTCTCTCTCAGTCTCCATCCCAATCCAGTCTCTCTCCTAGTCCAGTCTCTCTCAGTCTCCATCCCACTCCAGTCTCTCTCCTACTCCAGTCTCTCTCAGTCTCCATCCCACTCCCATCTCTCTCAGTCTCCCTCCCACTCCAGTCTCCATTCCACTCCTGTCTCTCTCCTACTCCAGTCTCTCTCAGTCTCCATCCCACTCCCGTCTCTCCTACTCCAGTCTCTCTCAGTTTCCATCCCACTCCAGTCTCTCTCCTACTCCAGTCTCTCTCAGTCTCCATCCCACTCCCGTCTCTCTCCTACTCCAGTCTCTCGGTCTCCATCCCACTCCCGTCTCTCTCCTACTCCAGTCTCTCTCAGTCTCCATCCCACTCCCGTCTCTCTCAGTCTCCCTCCCACTCCAGTCTCTCTCCTACTCCAGTCTCTCTCAGTCTCCATCCCACTCCCGTCTCTCTCCTACTCCAGTCTCTGTCTCCATCCCACTCCCATCTCTCAGTCTCCCTCCCACTCCAGTCTGTCTCCTACTCCAGTCTCTCTCAGTCTCCATCCCACTCCCATCTCTCTCAGTCTCCCTCCCACTCCAGTCTCTCTCCTACTCCAGTCTCTCTCCTACTCCAGTCTCCATCCCACTCCCGTCTCTCTCAGTCTCCCTCCCACTCCAGTCTCTCTCCTACTCCAGTCTCTCTCCTACTCCAGTCTCTCTCAGTCTCCATCCCACTCCCGTCTCTCTCAGTCTCCCTCCCACTCCAGTCTCTCTCCTACTCCAGTCTCTCTCCTACTCCAGTCTCTCTCAGTCTCCATCCCACTCCAGTCTCTCTCCTACTCCAGTCTCTCGGTCTCCATCCCACTCCCGTCTCTCTCCTACTCCAGTCTCTCTCAGTCTCCATCCCACTCCCGTCTCTCTCAGTCTCCCTCCCACTCCAGTCTCTCTCAGTCTCCATCCCACTCCCGTCTCTCTCCTACTCCAGTCTCTCTGTCTCCATCCCACTCCTGTCTCTCTCCTACTCCAGTCTCTCAGTCTCCATCCCACTCCCGTCTCTCTCAGTCTCCCTCCCACTCCAGTCTCTCTCCTACTCCAGTCTCTCTCCTACTCCAGTCTCTCTGTCTCCATCCCACTCCTGTCTCTCTCCTACTCCAGTCTCTCAGTCTCCATCCCACTCCCATCTCTCTCAGTCTCCCTCCTACTCCAGTCTCTCTCCTACTCCAGTCTCTCTCAGTCTCCATCCCACTCCAGTCTCTCTCCTACTCCAGTCTCTCTGTCTCCATCCCACTCCCGTCTCTCTCCTACTCCAGTCTCTCTCAGTCACCATCCCACTCCCGTCTCTCTCCTACTCCCGTCTCTCTCAGTCTCCCGTCTCTCTCAGACTCCACTCCCCGGTCAGTCTCCCTCCCACTCCACTCCCGTCTCTCTCAGTCTCCTGTCTATCTCCCACTCCCGTCTATCTCCCAGTCTCCCATCTCTCTCCCACTCCACTCCCGTCTCTCCCCCACTCCACTCCCGTCTCTCTCAGTCTCCCGTCTCTCTCCCACTCCACTCCCGTCTCTCTCAGTCTCCTGTCTATCTCCCAGTCTCCCATCTCTCTCCCACTCCACTCCCGTCTCTCCCCCACTCCACTCCCGTCTCTCTCAGTCTCCCGTCTCTCTCCCACTCCACTCCCCTCTATCTCCCAGTCTCCCATCTCTCTCCCACTCCACTCCCGTCTCTCTCAGTCTCCTGTCTATCTCCCAGTCTCCCATCTCTCTCCCACTCCACTCCCGTCTCTCCCCCACTCCACTCCCGTCTCTCTCAGTCTCCCGTCTCTTTCAGTCTCCCGTCTCTCTCAGTCTCCCGTCTCTCTCCCACTCCACTCCCCTCTCTCTCAGTCTCCTGTCTATCTCCCACTCCCGTCTATCTCCCAGTCTCCCATCTCTCTCCCACTCCACTCCCGTCTCTCTCAGTCTCCCGTCTCTCTCAGTCTCCCGTCTCTCTCCCACTCCACTACCATCTCTCTCCCACTACCATCTCTCTCCCACTACCATCTCTCTCCGATCCAGATTCTCTCACTCTCTCTCTCTCTCCAGTCTCTCTGTAGTGGTATCTAGAGACCGTGCTCATGCAGCAATGTGTCAATCAGCTTGTCGTTTTTTTCACTCTCGTTAAAGTGGATCGTTTCAGAGCGATCGGTAGAATAACACGATGAACGAGCAGCTGCACTAAAGCGGGCCACGTTCTGGACTCGATTACCCACAAGACATCTGGATCACATCTCAGCAGAGAGGAGGAATATGGCAGCAACATGTGGTTAGAGCCCACTGCACTGCAAGAATGTACCGGGGGGGCAGCGAGGAGGAAACATCCCGGATTCCAAACAAGGGTACGTTAAGGAAAGAGAGGTTAGGATACGAGTGCGTGTGTGTGTGTGTGTCCGTCCCATTTATTACTACACAACTGAAAATGACAAGAAAGGGAAAATATAGAGAGAGAGAGAGAGAGAGAGAGAGAGAGAGAGACTGGGAGAGGGAGATACAGATGTCTGCTGCACAGGTTTCTTTTTTTTGTTTACGAGTCTGTGTTTAAGCTAAAGCACCGCGGAAAGTGTCACAAGCAGAAAAAAAAATCGGATTGGACTTCATTCAGCTATATATTAATAAAACTTTTCAAAAATAAAATAAAAAGCCGTGGCTGACTCAAGCTGACATTTTATATCCCAACATGTATAAAAGAATGTAAAACGACGGTACGCGTTGTGATAGACTGATGACGTTTGATGTTCAGTATTTCTCCGACTCCGTCCGAATAAAACGCAAAAATATTAAGAGATGCCAGTCTGATACCACAGTCTGAGATGAAAACGTGATAAAACCCCACTCTCCTGATCGGTGTGGGTGGAGCCTGTGCGGTCTTTACGCCACAGATCAGCCACGATGGTGATATTGGGTGAAAAAAGGAATTTCTATCTTTAAGTTGAGCAAGAAGCGGCGGTGCTGATTAGAAAAAAGTGAGTTTAGAAACAAGATATAAAGCTTTTGCAGCGTGACCTCTGACCTGCGAGAAACTGCTGGTGTTGACGTTTGAAAAATGTCTATATTTGAGGAACGCTGGTGTTTGATATTTAACGCTGTTGATGTTTGAGAATCATTCATGGTTGGAATGCTGAGATCGGATCGTGGATGTTGGTGTTTGGAGGAGAATTTTTTTAAAATCCTGTTCTTCCAATCAGATTTTCCCCAACACTGTGAAACAGCTAGCGAGTTCACATTAGAGCTAGTAAACAATTTAACTAGTTAACACTATAAGTTCAGGTAGCAAACCCAACTACAAGCAAAAAAAAAAAAAAACCTTCACTTAAACGCTGGTACATGTTTTATCAAATCCCATTCAACAACCGGGACACGCCCACAAATGGTGGAATGTTGAAATGTGGATAGAGGAGTTGAGTTGTGAATAAATAGAGTTGTGTTTAAAAGAGACACTGTACAGGATGTGCGGTAGGACCAGCGCACGTCGGTAAGGGGGTTGAAAACTAGCGGCATCACACCATCAGGAAGGAGAGAAATCCTCGTAGTGATGTCCAGATCCTGACAAATCCCCACTAAAAGCTTCTCGGAGCGCAGAGCTCGCTCGTGCATCACCCTCACACCATTATCAGCTGCCTGAGAGACACTCATCAGCTCACACCTCACTCGTACTCGCCAGCCCCGCCTCCCTGACAGTTTAACGACCCTCAGACGGGGTGTGTGGCGTCCTCACACACATCGTTCCAGACGCCGTACACACACACACGCATGCACACGTGCTGCCAGAGGGAAGAGAAATCCCAAACACTGCCTGGGAGGTGGGGTCAAAGGTCATTCTGACACACAGGCCTGATCACGGACACCTGACTGGGGCTAAGGAGCGAGATCCTGCTTCACTCCCCTTCACTCCCTCGTTTGGCATCATCCACCTCAAGACTGGGGGACGGGGGGGGGGGGGGGGGGGGGCGGCGGGGGGACAGACAGACAGACAGACAGACAGAGAAAGACAGAGAGAGACAAAAGGAGGTGTAGGATAATTAGCAGGTCAGATCGTTTCTATCTCACACTAACGAGGCAGCTTTAATGCATCACTGCTAAACATTCAGGTTCTGCTCACAACCACCTGATCAACTCACACACTCACCCCATACCTGCACCTGACAGCCACTAGCTTTCACACACACCTCTTTCTGTCATACACACAGACGTTAAGTCGGTAAGAACAAACAGCAGGCTCAATATTACACACACAGCTGGTTCTAATGGGGCACTGCTTAGTGTCTACAAACACATCTCAACACACACACACACACACACACACACACACACACACACTAATGGCCAGACAGTCAGACTGAATAAATCCAGACTCAGATTGAGCTGTGTAACTCACTAACGGTTGGAGAGTTTATTCTGCACTGACACTCCTACATCACACTCAGACTCGCGACTCGTCATCACACACACCTGTTTTACAACTCTACACTAATACACAGCCGGATCTGGGTCTGATTTGGGTCGGTTCTGCTTCGGAATAAATGAGTCATCCAGCTTGGAAGAAAGAGGGCAAACAAATGAGTCATAAAAAGTGAGTGAGTCAATAAATAAGTGACTCAGTGAGTAAATACATGAGTGAATCAATAAAGAAACAGCTGACTGAATGATTCTTTTAAATGAATTAGAGATTCGGTGAACCACAAATCAGTGAATCGGTGAGTCGGAAAAATGAGTGAACCAGCCAGCAAATAAATAAATAAATAAATAAATGAGTCTGTAAAGACATCAGTGAGTCGGTAATAACTAATTTTCTGACTGACTCAGTGAGCTGTTTCATTGCTGATTCACTTGCTGATTGCTTGCACTCTTCCTGACGTCTTCTGAATCAGTCGTCAAACGAGTCTGAGTGATTCAGGGACAGATAGTTAACCGGTAAGCGAACAAACGAGTGAATCAGAAAGTAGCGTGTTAGCATGTCTTAGATCGTGTCTTAGCTAAAACGCTCCAGGGCATAAATATAAACGCTATAATAAACACCACACGTCTGATGAATTGTTTAATTCCTCACCTGTAGAGGCAGAGCGCACGCCTCTGACCCGGATCACACGCATCACATTTTAACGACGTGTTCATTTAGGGGCTTTTCAGCATCAGAACGTGTGGAATGTGAAGTGTACGATTTGTAAAACGTGTAATCACGGCGCAGGCGGAGACGCTCGCGTGCTTCACGTGCTGTGCCAACACGCACCGAGGCAGACGTCTGAGCGAAGGGAATGTGGGCCGAGGGGTAAATTACGTATCGCACGGGCGCTAAAAATTAACGTCTCCGGACTCCGAAGGGCAAATCCGACGTGCTGTGTACCGGTCTCCGTGGCAACCACGTCATCACATCCACATCCGAAAAACAAGCGTGTAATCAAAACAGGACCGAACAGCATGCCACGCTTTTATTAGAGAATAAAACAAAGATAAAAATACCCACGGGCACTGGGTTTATTCTGGACGGCTCTAAAAGCATTTTCTGTGGCTTCGTTAATGGAGTTTTAGTTATTTACCTGACAGCCTCGTAGATCCTGCGCAAAATTAACGTCTTGGCTGATTGAAGTGGTGTAATCTCGCCCACACACACACACCTCAGAGAGGAAAACACAGCTGTAAATCTGATCGGTTATGAGTTAGGACTCGGGGTTGGCCACTTAGAGACGCTTTAAAGGTGTTTCTCAAACATTTCTAAACGTTCACTAAAACTATCAGCCTAAAAGTTTGATTTTACAGGTGAGATCTCACACACACACACACACACACACACACACACACACACACACACACACACACACGGCGGGCGCAGAACCTTGTTCACATACTGGACCTTCTCAGAGGTATTTATCTCCTGTACTCGATTGGGCCATAGTAAATCTGCCAAAGTGAGACAGACAGATAAAAGCAGAGAGAGAGAGAGAGAGAGTGAGAGAGAGAGAGAGAGAGACAGAGAGAGAGATGAAAGAGTGGAAATGGAGAAAAGACAGGGCAGGAAAGATGAAAGTGGAATGTCTGTGGTGTGTAAGATATGTTTAAGTTGTGCCCAAATGGACAGGTGGACGTGGATTTTACACACGCACGCATGCACGCACAAAGTTCAAGCTACCAAATAAAATACAGAAAATTGTGGACATTTAAAAACGCAGCGACTTTCGACACAGCAACAAATGTCAGTGTTTCGTGAAAAAGGAACCCGTTACATAAACAGCAGTAAAAACGTGAACCACCGAGTCAAATGAACAAGTGACTCAGCAAATCAACAAACAGATTGAGTCGGTAAGAACATAAATCACATCAGTGAGTCAATGAATGAATGAATCAGTCAGTCAGCAATAAAGCAAATCGGTAAGCAGATGAATTGGTGAATCAATGACTCAGCAAACAAATGAATTGATGCAAATCATCACAACTGAATCAGTGAAACAGTGCACAGATGAATGAATTAACGAATCAGTCAGTGACTGAATCAGTGAGTCACTGAATGCAAGAATCAATCCGCAAATGAATCAATCGGTGAGTCAGTAAGTGGATCAACAAGACGGCAAGCAAGTGCATGCATTGATGAACGATTCAGCGAGTGAATCTTTGTCAAATCACCAACCAGCAAATAAACAGAGAAAAGCAGTGTTATTATAAATTTGCATATGATTAGCATAATGTTTGAAAGTAAACACCCCCTGAGGAGGAGGAGGAGTGTGTGATTAGCGTGAGGAAGTTCTTACTCTCTCTCTTTCTCGCTGAGCTTGTCGGTGATAGTGTCTCGGACGGACGAGCGAGAGCCCCGGTGCATGATGGGATACCTGAGCGGAATCTGCAGGAAGCAGGAAATCATCAGCACCAGGTGCGCCGTGTAGCCGAGGGCAACCGCAAGACTCCCATCATCCTTTGCTGCAGAGAGAAATGACAACACAGGGCAGGTTTGTTACAGGGAATGATGGGTAACGAAAGGATCGCTACGCTACGATATTTCAGCACATTACATAGGGTAGAAGTGTGAGATTCGGGACACGACCTGACTCCGAAACAGTGTACGTCAATCCCAGTGCTGCACAGATTAAAATGTAGACATGGTGACTTTTCTGGAGTGCTGTTTTTGCACACTATATAAAGGTAGAAATATGTATCCTCTTTAGGGTACAAGTCTGAGATTTGGGACGGAGCCTGACACCAAAACCAGGGCACTTCAATCTTAGTCCTGCACAGACTTAAGTGTAGACATGGTGAGTTTTCTGGCGTATTGTTTTGGCACACTGTTTAGGTCAAAAGTATGAGATTTGGGACGCCAAACCAGGTGCACTGACACTAGCTGGGGCAAAAATCTGAGATTTGGGACGGAGCATGACTCCAGATCAGCCCGATTATTTATTTTTTTTCCCATCTTTACTCTTTATATTTTATCGAAACACAGCAGGTCAGCCGGTTCGTGTTGCTCATTTTAGTGCGCACGACGTCAGCGTGCAGAAACGCAGCCAGCGTAACTCGCTTCTCTAAACAGGTGTGATGCCAACGCTGGAGGCTAATGTCAGGGTTTAGCAACCTGTAATCAAACAGCATGCACTTCCAAAATAATGACATACAATTTAAACACACACACACACACGCATGATCACATGACCTCCCGGGTGACTGCCTTTAAGCAGCGCTCGACTAAAAGGAGGAAATCAAGTGTTTGGTCGTTCTTTATCTCTGGAATGTTTAATCTGGATACAGAGTGATGCTTAACGATGTTCTGAGCTTGTATGTAATAAAAAAAAAGCCATTTCCCTTCTGCTTCAGAACATCGCGAGTTTTATTATCTGTCCTCCAGCGCCAACGGGCCTTTACTTCGACCACACACACACACACACACGCGCATATACGATTACCTCACTAATACAAAGGCTGTATCGTCCGAGTCCCAATAAAGTGAACGTGGCTACACTGAGTGACCATTCAGTGCTAAGTGGGCTAATCTTGGTGAAGTGGGCGTAATCAGTGGTATAGAGGAGTACACTAGGAGTACACAAATCAGTGATATTAGCTGCTAACGCCTACAGAATACACAGTACACTCTAAATTAAATGTAAAAAATAAATAAATTCTCGCTCCTTATTCGCACAGTGGGCGGGGCTTAGAAGTCGTCCTGGCAGTATATTTAGGTCCACCGGAACTGCTGAGTGGGCACAGCTATTTAACTGTACGGGTCTTTGGAGTTTGATGTATTTCTACATAAAATAAAATTTCCATTTGTAAATCACATTTATTGAATAAATAAATAAATACATGGACATTCACACACTAGTTGATGGTCATTTTAGGCTCCGCCTCCAAAATTAATTTCTCAACAACAGTAACAAGAGGAAAAATGGATTTTTTTTTTTTTTTTTTTTCGTGGAATGTGATTAGTAGTGGAATTTTTGGTGTGTTCCGTTGAATCTTATCCCGTAAAAAACACCAAACCGCTTAAACACGCCTGAGAGCTGACGGGACGTAATGAAGCGTGAACGCGCGTTTGTTTTCGATTAAGTCCCTCCTGTCGTCTTTTCTGCCGCGGGGAAACGAACACACCAAGTCCCTTCTCCGCTCTTCATCCGTGACTCTACAGTAGGGTCCTGTTTGAAATAAAACCCAGCGAATCACCATGGCAACACCTCCATGACCGTCTGAGGGCCACATTAAGCATGGCGAGTCGTTTCTTTACCATCAGCGAGTGAACGCAGCACACTTTAATAAAAATAAATAAATAAATAAATAAATAATAATAATAATAATAATAACCGTATTTATTCAACACATCAAATATCACTATGTGTTAGATTCGGGTGGAGGCTGGCTAGAGAGGGATGTTTTTGAATATGTGTGTGTGTGTGTGTGTGTGTGTGCGTGCACAAATAGCTAAACCTGGTGTCCATTACCTTCTCCAAACTCTTTGAAGTCATGCTTCACTGCGGGAGGGAAACCCTGAAACCCCGCATCTGATTTTCCGCCACACACACACACACACACACACACACACACACACACACAGACAGTCATTGCTGCCTGGCCACATTGGGTAACTCTGCTTTGCCTCAGGGAAAATATGCTAGAGAGCAGAATAACACTAAAGGCCAGAGATCTACTATTTTAATCCAAAATGGCGGCCCTGTGTGTCCAGTGTTTATTCACCATGTCGATGTTTGTGTCATCACATGTGGTAAACAACAGAATAAACTACAGTTGTGTTTCAAATCACACCTGCTGTGTGACTGGTTACAGTGTTGTTCATTTTGGGTGGGGCCTGCTGTGTGATTGGTTAGTGTTATTTTGGGCGGGGCCTGCTGTGTGATTGGTTAGTGTTATTTTGGGCGGGGCCTGCTGTGTGATTGGTTACAGTGTTATTTTGGGCGGGGTTGTATGATTGTTGCTGCTAATTTGCAGTCTGAATGCAAACACAATCAGTGCGCGCACACACACACATTTAAGTTTACCTTGAAAGTCTTCAGAGTTTGGCAGTTTCACACCACAGATCACAAAGTCCGACTGACTGTTCTGTAAATAACAAACAATGCATTCAGGTTTTAACTCATGACTCCGTGCGTGTGCGTGTGTGTGTGTGTGTGTGTGTGTGTGTGTGTGTGTGTGTGTGTCTCACTGTGTCGATGGGGTAGATGTAGGAGAGTTCAGAGAGGAGCTGACGACAGCGGAACGTGAGCTGAGCGCTGGACTTCAGGAACAGCTCCCTGTTGAGCAGAACACGCGCACACACACATTTTTGATATTTAGCACACAAATAGCAATACGGAGCAATATAGAGTAATAGAGAGTGACGGAGGGATGTAGAGAGTGATATTCAGTGATGGAGGGATGTAGAGTGATTTTCAGTGATGGAGGGATGTAGAGTGATTTTCAGTGATGGAGGGATGTAGAGTGATTTTCAGTGATGGAGGGATGTAGAGTGATTTTCAGTGATGGGGGATGTAGAGTGATTTTCAGTGATGGAGGGATGTAGAGTGATTTTCAGTGACGGAGGGATGTAGAGTGATATTCAGTGACGGAGGGATGTAGAGAGATATTCAGTGACGGAGGGATGTAGAGAGAGTGATATTCAGTGACGGAGGGATGTAGAGAGTGATATTCAGTGATGGAGGGATGTAGAGAGAGTGATATTCAGTGATGGAGGGATGTAGAGAGAGTGATATTCAGTGATGGAGGGATGTAGAGAGAGTGATATTCAGTGATGGAGGGATGTAGAGAGAGTGATATTCAGTGACGGAGGGATGTAGAGAGAGTGATATTCAGTGACGGAGGGATGTAGAGAGTGATATTCAGTGATGGAGGGATGTAGAGAGAGTGATATTCAGTGATGGAGGGATGTAGAGAGTGATATTCAGTGATGGAGGGATGTAGAGAGAGTGATATTCAGTGATGGAGGGATGTAGAGAGTGATATTCAGTGATGGAGGGATGTAGAGAGTGATATTCAGTGATGGAGGGATGTAGAGAGAGTGATATTCAGTGATGGAGGGATGTAGAGAGTGATATTCAGTGACGGAGGGATGTAGAGAGAGTGATATTCAGTGACGGAGGGATGTAGAGAGAGTGATATTCAGTGATGGAGGGATGTAGAGAGTGATATTCAGTGATGGAGGGATGTAGAGAGAGTGATATTCAGTGATGGAGGGATGTAGAGAGAGTGATATTCAGTGATGGAGGGATGTAGAGAGTGATATTCAGTGATGGAGGGATGTAGAGAGAGTGATATTCAGTGATGGAGGGATGTAGAGAGTGATATTCAGTGATGGAGGGATGTAGAGAGAGTGATATTCAGTGATGGAGGGATGTAGAGAGAGTGATATTCAGTGATGGAGGGATGTAGAGAGTGATATTCAGTGACGGAGGGATGTAGAGAGAGTGATATTCAGTGATGGAGGGATGTAGAGAGTGATATTCAGTGATGGAGGGATGTAGAGAGTGATATTCAGTGATGGAGGGATGTAGAGAGAGTGATATTCAGTGATGGAGGGATGTAGAGAGAGTGATATTCAGTGATGGAGGGATGTAGAGAGTGATATTCAGTGATGGAGGGATGTAGAGAGAGTGATATTCAGTGATGGAGGGATGTAGAGAGAGTGATATTCAGTGATGGAGGGATGTAGAGAGTGATATTCAGTGACGGAGGGATGTAGAGAGAGTGATATTCAGTGATGGAGGGATGTAGAGAGAGTGATATTCAGTGATGGAGGGATGTAGAGAGTGATATTCAGTGATGGAGGGATGTAGAGAGAGTGATATTCAGTGATGGAGGGATGTAGAGAGTGATATTCAGTGATGGAGGGATGTAGAGAGAGTGATATTCAGTGATGGAGGGATGTAGAGAGAGTGATATTCAGTGACGGAGGGATGTAGAGAGAGTGATATTCAGTGATGGAGGGATGTAGAGAGTGATATTCAGTGACGGAGGGATGTAGAGAGTGATATTCAGTGACGGAGGGATGTAGAGAGTGATATTCAGTGACGGAGGGATGTAGAGAGTGATATTCAGTGACGGAGGGATGTAGAGAGTGATATTCAGTGACGGAGGGATGTAGAGAGAGATATTCAGTGACGGAGGGATGTAGAGAGAGTGATATTCAGTGACGGAGGGATGTAGAGAGAGTGATATTCAGTGACGGAGGGATGTAGAGAGAGTGATATTCAGTGATGGAGGGATGTAGAGAGTGATATTCAGTGATGGAGGGATGTAGAGAGAGTGATATTCAGTGATGGAGGGATGTAGAGAGTGATATTCAGTGATGGAGGGATGTAGAGAGAGTGATATTCAGTGATGGAGGGATGTAGAGAGAGTGATATTCAGTGATGGAGGGATGTAGAGAGTGATATTCAGTGACGGAGGGATGTAGAGAGAGTGATATTCAGTGATGGAGGGATGTAGAGAGTGATATTCAGTGATGGAGGGATGTAGAGAGTGATATTCAGTGATGGAGGGATGTAGAGAGAGTGATATTCAGTGATGGAGGGATGTAGAGAGAGTGATATTCAGTGATGGAGGGATGTAGAGAGTGATATTCAGTGATGGAGGGATGTAGAGAGAGTGATATTCAGTGATGGAGGGATGTAGAGAGAGTGATATTCAGTGATGGAGGGATGTAGAGAGTGATATTCAGTGACGGAGGGATGTAGAGAGAGTGATATTCAGTGATGGAGGGATGTAGAGAGAGTGATATTCAGTGATGGAGGGATGTAGAGAGTGATATTCAGTGATGGAGGGATGTAGAGAGAGTGATATTCAGTGATGGAGGGATGTAGAGAGTGATATTCAGTGATGGAGGGATGTAGAGAGAGTGATATTCAGTGATGGAGGGATGTAGAGAGAGTGATATTCAGTGACGGAGGGATGTAGAGAGAGTGATATTCAGTGATGGAGGGATGTAGAGAGTGATATTCAGTGACGGAGGGATGTAGAGAGTGATATTCAGTGACGGAGGGATGTAGAGAGTGATATTCAGTGACGGAGGGATGTAGAGAGTGATATTCAGTGACGGAGGGATGTAGAGAGTGATATTCAGTGACGGAGGGATGTAGAGAGAGATATTCAGTGACGGAGGGATGTAGAGAGAGTGATATTCAGTGACGGAGGGATGTAGAGAGAGTGATATTCAGTGACGGAGGGATGTAGAGAGAGTGATATTCAGTGATGGAGGGATGTAGAGAGTGATATTCAGTGATGGAGGGATGTAGAGAGTGATATTCAGTGATGGAGGGATGTAGAGAGAGTGATATTCAGTGACGGAGGGATGTAGAGAGAGTGATATTCAGTGATGGAGGGATGTAGAGAGTGATATTCAGTGACGGAGGGATGTAGAGAGAGTGATATTCAGTGATGGAGGGATGTAGAGAGTGATATTCAGTGATGGAGGGATGTAGAGAGTGATATTCAGTGATGGAGGGATGTAGAGAGTGATATTCAGTGATGGAGGGATGTAGAGAGAGTGATATTCAGTGATGGAGGGATGTAGAGAGAGTGATATTCAGTGACGGAGGGATGTAGAGAGAGTGATATTCAGTGATGGAGGGATGTAGAGAGTGATATTCAGTGATGGAGGGATGTAGAGAGAGTGATATTCAGTGATGGAGGGATGTAGAGAGTGATATTCAGTGACGGAGGGATGTAGAGAGAGTGATATTCAGTGATGGAGGGATGTAGAGAGAGTGATATTCAGTGATGGAGGGATGTAGAGAGAGTGATATTCAGTGATGGAGGGATGTAGAGAGTGATATTCAGTGATGGAGGGATGTAGAGAGTGATATTCAGTGATGGAGGGATGTAGAGAGTGATATTCAGTGATGGAGGGATGTAGAGAGTGATATTCAGTGACGGAGGGATGTAGAGAGAGATATTCAGTGACGGAGGGATGTAGAGAGTGATATTCAGTGATGGAGGGATGTAGAGAGAGTGATATTCAGTGATGGAGGGATGTAGAGAGAGTGATATTCAGTGATGGAGGGATGTAGAGAGAGTGATATTCAGTGATGGAGGGATGTAGAGAGAGTGATATTCAGTGATGGAGGGATGTAGAGAGAGTGATATTCAGTGATGGAGGGATGTAGAGAGTGATATTCAGTGATGGAGGGATGTAGAGAGAGTGATATTCAGTGATGGAGGGATGTAGAGAGAGTGATATTCAGTGACGGAGGGATGTAGAGAGAGTGATATTCAGTGATGGAGGGATGTAGAGAGTGATATTCAGTGACGGAGGGATGTAGAGAGAGTGATATTCAGTGATGGAGGGATGTAGAGAGAGTGATATTCAGTGATGGAGGGATGTAGAGAGAGTGATATTCAGTGATGGAGGGATGTAGAGAGAGTGATATTCAGTGATGGAGGGATGTAGAGAGTGATATTCAGTGATGGAGGGATGTAGAGAGTGATATTCAGTGATGGAGGGATGTAGAGAGAGTGATATTCAGTGATGGAGGGATGTAGAGAGAGTGATATTCAGTGATGGAGGGATGTAGAGAGTGATATTCAGTGACGGAGGGATGTAGAGAGAGTGATATTCAGTGACGGAGGGATGTAGAGAGAGTGATATTCAGTGATGGAGGGATGTAGAGAGTGATATTCAGTGATGGAGGGATGTAGAGAGAGTGATATTCAGTGATGGAGGGATGTACAGGGGGTGATTGAGAGTGAGAGAGTGTTTGACCTTTTAGCAGTGCTGTCCTTCTGTAGATCAGTGAGAGTGTCTCGCTCCAAATCCAGAGTCTGGTGTTTACAGCTGAACGCCTCCTCTGGAACACGAACACACACACGAACACACACACACACACACACACACACCTCATGTCATGTACACTGTGTGTATCAGTCTATTAACTGCACGTGTTATGAAGTGCTTATGTACACAGCTTTCTAATCATCAGGTTATCCAGTGTTCTTACTAGAACATCAGCCGAGCGGCTCTAGCACAAACTATCTCCCTCTCTCTCTCTCAAACAAACACACACACACACACACACACACACACACACACACACACACACACACACACACACACACACACAACCAGCTGATCTCTCTCAGACACAGAGACACTGTCAGTACTGATTATCTATCATGATGTGTTTTACAGCTTCGGCCATCTTTAACTGCATCAGCATTCCACCCTTATAGCATCAAAGCACCGTGTGTGTGTGTGTGTGTGTGTGTGTGCGCGCGCACATTTGGAATGTCTAGACACGTCAACACTGGCACAGTTGCTGCTGAGACTGACTGACACACACACACAGAAATGGAGAGAGATGTACAGTCACACAGTTTTATAGGACACAGCTCATGACTATCTAACTTTGGCTGTCACTTTTTGATGATGTCATCATGTTACTCGATAATCAATAACAGGACTGTCCCCTAGTTTACTCATTAGCTAGTTTTCAACGCTAGCTTTCCATGTCCTCTAGCTTCTAGTGTCCCCTAACCTCCAGTGTCCTCTAGCTTCTAGTGTCCCCTAACCTCCAGTGTCCTCTAGCTTCCAGTGTCCCATAACCTCCAGTGTCCTCTAGCTTCTAGTGTCGCCTAACCTCCAGTGTCCTCTAGCTTCCAGTGTCCCATAACCTCCAGTGTCCTCTAGCTTCTAGTGTCGCCTAACCTCCAGTGTCCTCTAGCTTCTAGTGTCGCCTAACCTCCTGTGTCCTCTAGCTTCTAGTGTCGACTAACCTCCAGTGTGCCCTAACCTCCAGTGTCCCATAACCTCCAGTGTCCTCTAGCTTCCAGTGTCCCATAACCTCCAGTGTCCTCTAGATTCCAGTGTCCACTAGCTTCTAGTGTCCCCTAACCTCGTGTCCTATAGCCTCTAGTGTCCCCTAGCTTCTAGTGTCCCCTGAGCTCCAGTGTCCCCTAGCTTCTAGTGTCCCCTAGCTTCTAGGGTCCCCTAACCTCCAGTGTCCCCTAGCTTCTAGTGTCCCCTGAGCTCCAGTGTCCCCTAGCTTCTAGTGTCCCCTAGCTTCTAGGGTCCCCTAACCTCCAGTGTCCCCTGACCTCCAGTGTCCCCTAGCTAAGGGTGTTCACTAGCTACCAATATCCCGTTGGTTAGAGTGAACCCTAGTTATCTTTCCCTATAGTGCAGTAGTATGTGGTTTGGGATGCGGCCCATGACTGGGTTGGAATATTTAAGAGTTTTCTTTTCACAAACAGACTTTACATTTGCAAAACATCTGGAGATGTGGGCAGGTGGTCTGGGCCCCCCTAATGACTACATTCCCACACTCTGTGTGTGTGTGTGTGTGTGTGTGTCTCTCAGAGCTAGTCAGGACAGGCTGCTCGGTCTCTAAACTGAGTTTACTAGACTCAATTTGTCAAACACTCAAACACAATGCAGTGTGGGATGTTAGTCTGCTGACTCATCATCCTATCATTGAGTGTGTGTGTGTGTGTGCGCTTAGATAATGGAGCCCAGCCCTTGTGGTCAAAAATCCTGCCAACATCAAATGTCTCTCTCTCTCTCTCTCTCCTTCCCTCCCTCTCTCACACACACTGTCTCTCTCTCTAAGAAGAGGATTAGCCTGAATGGCAGCAGGCAGTGATGAATGGATTTTAGACAAGTGTGTATTGTACATGAATAAAACACACCCTGACTTTAGACTCTGATGCGGTCACATGATCAGTTTGGGTTCTGGGGATCGAGGTCTGGGGAGTTTGGAGGCCAACTCTGTCATGTGCCATCTCCTCCCCAGGTGAACCGACACACTCGTGCACCCCATTATTTATTTAAACCACGCTGCCGTAGAGTTCTGGATTCTGATTGGTCGTCAGGTGTTGATCAGCTCTCTGTAACAGCGGCTCTGACGGTAGCGCAGCTGCACATCTCGGGCCCTCATTATAAGTTATCGTTTCTACAGCAACAGCTCGTTCGCAAAACCGTCGTTACGGTGACGTTTTCGAATGTCGATTACGTAACGTGTATGGAAGGAGTCTCCGGTGTCAGCGCTTTCGAACAGTCGGAAGCTGTAACTTCAGAAGAGTTTGTGCTTCTTCGCAGATTCTCGGAAACGTACGTGTGGTAGAAGAGGAATAAAAGACTTGAAAATGATCAACTTCAGGACGGTCAGAATAATCTCACTGGGACCATTTCGAATATTTTTCTGGTCGCCATGACGACAGGACGACAGTATCTTTCGGATAACCGTGCCGTGTCGTGTGTTGTGCACCAGGGTAATCAGGATGTGTGGACGTGTCAGATCTGGATTAATCTGTGACTGAGCTGACTCAGGGAAATCCCCGCTCACAGGTGTGTGTGTGTGTGTGTGTGTGTGTGTGTGTGTGTGTACCTTTCTTCTGAAGCAGCACTCTCTCTTTCTGCAGCGCCTCCTTCTCTCTCAGCAGAGCTTTCCTCTGTCTCTCCACCTCGCTCCGTAACACACCGATACGCAACTGCATACACTCACGCTCTTTCTTCTACACACACACACACACACACACACACACACACACACACACACACACACAGAGAGAGAGAGAGAGAGAGAGAGAGAGAGAGAAAGTTGTTTCCTCACTCTGAGCTCTTTGATCCGTGTTGATGAAGATGACGGTGATGAAGATGTTGACGATATGGTGATGATGGTCATGAGGATCAAAGTCAACATGGTGTGCTCCTTATCAGTGTGTAAGTGGTGATAGAGCCTCCATCAGCCCTGATACACACACCGTCCCCGACACACACTTGCGTGCTAAACGCCGACACCGTTGGCACGACTCTCACACACACACTCACGCACGCACACACACGTGTTAAACGCACTGATGAGCTCCGTGTCTCTCTTCAAACTTCACACTGTCGTCGTGATTGTCGTCATGACCTGCATCTCAAATCTAAACCCCTCACCGTACATTTATTAAGCTAGAAGACCCAGAAAACCGGTCCAGAACAGAGCTTTCAGTAGGTGTAGTAGTAGTCGTGTTGGAAAATCCGGTTAGCGTTAGCGCTCTAGAATAATGTGGAAGTACGAGATACTATATGTAGTGAACACGGCGGCCATCTTGTGTACGGGTATGTGTAAGATGCAGGTATAATTCAGCCTTGAGCAGTGTGTGTGTGTGTGTGTGTGTGTGTGTGTATATATAAACAGCATGGCCAGGTCACTTACAGTAGTGTTGTGCATTATTCCTTTATTTTATTAGAAATGTGCTACTTAGATCTTTATTAAGTTCATACGTTTATTTTTAACTCTCATGTTGTTTTTTTCCCCCTTTTTCATTAAAAAAAAAAAATTCCATTTCTGTTTTCGCCCTTTTATTTATTTATATATATATATATATATATATATATATATATATATATATATATATATATATATATATATATATATATATATATTTTTTTTTTTTTTTTTTTCTCGCTTTTCTTACTTCTTTATTATTTCCCGTTCCTCTCGTTGCTTGAACAGCAAGCTAACGGCGTTCAGACATTATTATTCTTTTTCTTCTTCTTCTAATTCCCTTTATTTAGTTTTCTTTCTGTTGATCTTTCCATCTTCTTATTTCTTACCAATTTTACAAAGACCTTTTTATTTTTTTTTATTTTTTCCCCCTATTCTTTCAATTCTCTCCTCTTTTCTTAAAAAGAAAGCTGATTGTGTTTTCTTTCTTTTTTCTTTTCTGCTTCCCCGTTTCAATTCGACAATTTTTTTAAACATTTCCTTTTGCGTCTCTTTGACCTTTCCCACTTTCTTTTTAACGGATCTTTTCGTTTCTTTACTTTTAGCATCTACTTTTGGATTTCCTTTTCGTCCGCCTCGTTGTTTTGTGTTTCTCTCTTTCTTTTTATTTATCCGTTTCCTTGTCGTTCGTTATCCAGAGAGCAGAACCGCAGACGTGGGAGATTTTGTTTTATATTCCGCTAAATCCTCCCAAACACAAGAGAGCGACTGCTGGAGGATTTAATGACATATTTATGAGGAGCTGTACAACACACACACACACACACACACACACACACACACACACACACACACACACACACACACACACACACTCTCTAAATCCTAACCCATTCCACACACAGGCCTCACAGTAAAGAGTGTGTACTTTATCATCACTGAAAAACAGGGGAATTACACTGCGTGCGTGCGTGCGTGTATGTGTGCGTGTGCGTGTGTGTGTGTCTCATACCCGTTCTGTACAGGCTGCTGTAGTTCTGAGCTTCTCCTCAATCTCTTTCCCGATTTTCTGAACTGTAACCTGCGTCTGTTTTATTGCCTTCTGAGCCGTGTGGAGTCTAGACACAGAGAGACACAGAGAGACAGAGAGATACAGAGAGAGAGAGAGAGAGAGAGACAGAGAGAGAGAGAGAGACAGAGAGAGAGAGAGACAGAGAGAAACTTTGACTTTTAACCATCCTGTATTTTAACCATTCATGAAGTGTCCATCATTCTTGCATCACATAAATAGTATTTCTAAATACTTAGATACTTAAATAAATGAACAGATCAGAGAGAGAGAGAGAGAGAGAGAGAGAGAGACGGACAGAGAGAGAGAAAGAGAGACGGACAGAGAGACAGACGGACAGAGAGAAAGAGAGAGAGAAAGAGAGACGGACAGAGAGAGAGAAAGAGACAGAAAGAGAGACGGACAGAGAGAGAAAGAGAGAGACACAGAGAGAGAGAGAGAGACAGGGAGAGAGAAAGAGAAAGAGAGAGACGGACAGAGAGAGAGAGAAAGAGAGACGGACAGAGAGAGAGAGAAAGAGACGGACAGAGAGAGAGAGAGAGAGACGGACAGAGAGAGAGAGAGAGACGGACAGAGAGAGAGAGAGAGAGAGACAGAGAGAGAGACGGACAGAGAGACAGACAGAGACGGACAGAAAAAAAGGGAGACAGGGAAAGAGAGAGAGAGAGAGAGAGGGACAGAGAGAGAAAGAGAGAGAAAGAGACAGAGAGACGGACAGAGAGAGAAAGAGAGAGAGACAGAGACGGACAGAGAGAGAGAGAGAGACGGACAGAGAGAGAGAGAGACGGACAGAGAGAGAGAGAAAGAGAGACGGACAGAGAGAGAGACAGAGAGAGAAAGAGACAGAAAGAGAGACGGACAGAGAGAGAGAGAGAAAGAGAGACGGACAGAGAGAGAGACAGAGACGGACAGAGAGAGAGACAGAGACGGACAGAGAGAGAGACAGAGAGAGAGAGACGGACAGAGAGAGAAAGAGAGAGAGAAAGAGACAGAAAGAGAGACGGACAGAGATAGAAAGAGAGAGACAGAGAGAAAGAGAAAGAGAGACAGAGACGGACAGAGAGAGAGAAAGAAAGAGAGATGGACAGAGAGAGAGAAAGAGAGACAGAGACGGACAGAGAGAGAGAAAGAAAGACAGAGAGCGAGAGAAAGACAGAAACGGAGAGAGAAAGACAGAGAGAACCTTAAAATTCTTTGTCACATCATTAAACACTTAAGCATCTATTTACAGCTCTCACACACACTCTTTTCATTCTCTTTCTTGCATCAATTCATTCTTTCATCCATCACTCCTTGCAACCTTTTCTCTCTCTCTCTCTCTCTGCCCCTTTCTCTCGTGTTTTTTATCCCGTTTATAAAGTAATTTGTAAAGCATTTCTTCAGAAACTTGAACCTTATCTTTCATCAGAATTTTTCAGTTCTCTCTTTTATCTCTGCACTCGTAACGCTTTCACACGTTTGTGCGAGTGTGAAGAAAGAAATCTGGCTGTGCGCTCTCTCTCTCTCTCTCTCTCTCGCCCCTCCCGTCTTGGACGGTGTGTGTGTGATGTGCTGGTTACAGACGTCGGCTACCATATCGTCTCAACAATCTGACGGGGTTTTATCGCCTTTCACGCATTTCTGCCGCTTATCGGCCAATCAGAAGTGAACGTGAGGAATTGCACGGCAACAAGACTTCAAACACAAATAAACAAACACGCAAAACACAAACACCTGCAACAAAACAGCTCTGAGAGGATAAAAGATTTGTTTCAGTCTCAGTGAAAGGAGGCGTGGCCTCTGTATATTTTCTGTCAGTCTCAGTGAAAGGAGGCGTGGCCTCTATCTTTTCTGTCAGTCTCAGTGAAAGGAGGCGTGGCCTCTGTATCTTTCCTGTCAGTCCCAGTGAAAAGAGGTGTGGCCTCTATCTTTTCTGTCAGTCTCAGTGAAAGGAGGCGTGGCCTCTACCTTTTCCGCCAGTCTCAAAGAAAGGAGGCGTGGCCTCTATCTTTTCCACCAGTCTCAGAGAAAGGAGGCGTGGCCTCTGTACCTTTCACAATACTGAACAACCTGGTTACATTATGAATAGGTAATGTACCTGTGTGTGTGTGTGTGTGTGCGTAGGGGTGTGTGTGTGTTTGACCTTCATGCTGTTTAGTCGTTAAATAATCATTTCTTTCATGTTTACTTTCAGTTGAAGGGAAAAACACTGAGTTGTAAACACAGAGACACATTAACTCTGTGACCTTATGCTGGGATTAATTCGACCCAGAGCTGCTGGAAGGAGTGCAAGGACAAATGGACACACACACACACACACACACACACACACACACACACACACACACACACACACACACCTCATATCCGGGTTTTTGTTTGTCTTTCTATTAGCCAAATAAATAATCAGCCTTGTTTGTGTTAGAGAGAGACGTAAAGACAGAGGCAACATCTGGAACACAGAATACACTCTGTTCTTCACCAGCGTTATACACACAACAGGAAAACGTCTAACACATGCTGAATCTCTCACACACACACAGTTAGACTTCTTTAGTATGACACAAACACGGTTATGGAAAGCGGTCAGAAGATCGTTATTGCGTGTCTCCCGCGGCTACCGTTCGTCTGAAACAAGACCGTGATTAACACAGACACAGAGAAAACAACAACAACAACAACAACAGGTTCTGCCCCAAATCACAGCAGTACTGGACAAAGTGAACGCAACCTGTCTGGGAAGCAGTGTTCTCAGCCTAGCTTGTCATCTCCAGCATGGAGTTTCTCTTGCTTAGCAAAGCCAATCGTCCCTCTACCAGAGCGTCCAAACCTGCACACCGCTAACACCGCTACACTACCCGAGATGAATACAGCATACTACTTTGCTAAATTAACGCTAACTGGAAAGTGACATCTGCGACATACGAGCAACGTAGTTAGTTGACTAGCTAACAAATCAAACACTACCTGAAACGGACACAGTGAGCTAATTTAGTAATTAAGGCTAGCTAACAAATACTATTTAACTCGCTAATTCCTTCCATTTCTCCTGTTTTGGTGTACATCTCATTCTCAATAGTTTTCAATCTTCAAACACACAATACTGTTTTATTTATTTATTTCTGATTGAAGCAAAATAAGTGATCCAACACCTATCAGCCATGTGAAAAACTAATTGCCTCCTTAAACTAAAATCCGGTTGTGTCACCTTTAGCAGCAATAACTGCAACCAAACACTTCTGATCACTGGAGATCAGTCTTTCCCTTACTTCTAGGACTAGGACTTACTGATACGCTTTGGATCATTGTCTTGCTGCAGAATCCAGCCGCGCTCGAGTTTCAACTTACGGACTGAAGACTGGACATTCTCCTTTAGGATTTTCTTATAGAGAGCAGAATTCATGTTTCCCTCAATTACTGCAAGTTGCCCAGGCGCTGAAGCAGCAAAGCATCCCCACACCGTCACACTACCCCCACCATGCTTGACCGTAGGCATGATGATCTTTTTGTGGAATTCTGTGTTTGGTTTACGCCAGATGTAACAGGATCCCGGGCTTCTAAACAGTTCCACTTTCGACCCATCAGTCCACAGAACATTCTCCCAAAAGGTTTGAGGATCATCAAGGTGTGTTCAGGCGAGCCTTAATGTTCTTCTGTGTTAGCAGTGGTTTTCACCTCACCACTCTTCCATGGAAGCCATTTTTGTCCTGTTCACTTTCTGATAGTGAAGTCATGAACAGTGACCTTTATTGATACAAAAGAGGCCTGTCGTTCCTTTGATGTTGTCCTTGGCTCTTTTGTGACTTGCTGGATGAGTCGTCGCTGTGCTCTTGGAGGAATTTTGGAAGGTTGGACACTTCTGGGAAGGTTCACTACTGTGCTGAGTTTTTCCATTTGGAGATAACGGCTCTCGCTGTGGTTCTTTGGAGTCCCAGAGTCTTTGAAATAGCTTTGTAACCCTTCCCAGACTGATGTATTTCAATCACCTTCTTCCTCATCATTTCTGGAATTCCTTTCAACTTCGGTATAGTGCGCTCCTGGGTAAGACGTCTTAACTTCCTGCTGTTGAAACAGTTGTATTTAAGTGTTGATTTGATTGAACAGGGTTTGCAGTAATTACACCCGGTTGTGTGTCTACTCCAGCTGAACCCCATTATGAATGCACTTTCATTGATTTTTTTAGTAACTACGGGGGCAAATACATTTTCACACAGACCCAGTTTGTATTGGATAACTTTTTTTTACTTCAATAAAAGACATTATCATTTAAAAACTGTATTTTGTGCTTACTCAGGCTGCCTTTGTTTTATCTTAAATTCTGGTCATTTAAGAGAAGTTTTTAATATTTAGCATGAGGAGAGATACACAAACACAGACGAAATATCGCAGAAAATCAGTTCAGGATCAGTTACCTAGCTTACTGTAACCATGGAAACAAGTCACGAAGATCTTTCAATGAATCATAATGAAATTTCCTGCACCATGTTTGTTGCATTCGGTGAACAGGAGAGTGAGATGGTCCAAAGATGTCCAAGATAAGTGCCCTAAAAAATCTGTCTCTATTTAACCTCGTAAATGGGACAGGCTTTATCTTCCCTAAATAGGCAGCCTACCTAGGCAACCTCCCTAGCTGTTAAATATTCTGATATTATCACTTGACTGATTAATGGCCTACGGCATACACGTTTTCTTTTACTATCAGCAGATTTGTGGACACACACACACACACACACACACACACACACACACACACAGTATTTGTTCAGTATACATAATTCAGTTACAGGAACTTTCTCTTCCCGTGAACGCCGACGCCCGACGCAAACATTTAAACTCCAATATTTAAACAAACACAGGAGCTTAATCCTGCGCTCGGCCTCGCCGTGATTACACTAAACACACCGCGGGCGGCGCGGGTTTTCCCCCGTGGCTTAATAATCGCTGTGGCGGCGCATAAATCACGTGTTAAGCACACATACACACACACACACACGGCAGAAGAGCCTGAAATATGGCCTTGTGAGTACCGACACGCAGAGCTTCACCTCCTGCTTAAATACGAGTCTGATTATCAAAACATCCGCTCGCTTCACAACAAGTGACCTGAACGCCAAAATATGTGGAAGAATAACAAACAACCAGGCGCTCTCTCTCTCCATCTCTCTCTCGCTCTCTCACACACATACACACACACATACACACACACAGTGCTTAAGTACCGCGTGTGAATATACACACTTCTCTAACGACTCCATAACGTCCTCACGTTAAAAGGTGAAACAGGAAGTGCTACAGGAAGTCGACCGATATCATTCTGTATGACTCGCCTGGGAGGTAAAAAAAAAGTCCACGTGAACTCTAAGCCTGGATCACTATGGCAACCGGGAACGAAACCCTGCGTTCAAGCCTCTTCCTCTCGGCTTTTCTGCGACGGGGTGTCGTGTGTTGAAGGAACCGGGAGAGGAACCGGACCCAAACAGAACCCGTCCTCTTCCAAGTGACACCGGAGAACGGGATTATAAGCTATATCCTAGCCGCCACGTCCTAGCTACTACGCCTTTTGTCCTAGTGATGATGTAATGTAGAATCTGAACAAAAACAAAACTCAGATACGTATTGGCGCAGGTTTGGCGTCACTGTCGTGTCGCGTCACGTCCAGGATTAAAGTCACTAACACTTCTGCTACTCTCCCGACCACAAAGAATCCGTTTCTGTATCATCTTTTACTCGGTGAAGCGTTCCAAACGTTTCTGTTAACACCCACCTGTTTTTATCACACAACTAAAGAAAGCCAAGCACTAAACTAAATCTCGAGGAGCACAAATCAGAGTGTAGCTGAAGGCAGTCTCCATTCTCGAACACGTCTCAAACACGTGAGTGTAAGAGGGTGCGTATACTTCTGCCTCCACACAGCTCCTCTACTGTAAGTAAATCTATTCCAATCTGTCTGGGTCTATTTCTTACCTTCAGAGCAAACACAACACACAGCCTGTTCATCAGAACACTTTCAGGCTGTAATTACGCCACACACACAGACACACACACACACAGCAAACTCGTCTGGAAGAAAAATATGTTCTCCTGCTGCAGAACTCTCATGCGCTTTTTGATGACATCATGCTGCTACGGAAACACAGAGAGAAGAAGAACGGAAAGGTTCGGGACGCAGGTTACAGAGCAGTCGCCTCTCTAATGCACTCTCCGGGCTTGTAAAGAAAGAATGCACTTAACGTGATCCGAAAAAGAGAAAGATGGAGAGATGGAGAGAGAGAGAGAGAGAGAGGAAAGACAGATGAGAGGCTTAACGAGATCAAAGGCCTTGTTAAAGCGGAGAGGATCTCCTACTCTACTCCTAAAAAGCAGAAACACAGCTGTCAGGAGGAGATCAAAGAGCGACAGAGCGGCGAAAAACCCCAACCTGAACTCCATTATGATCCGAACACACACACACACACACACACACACACACACACACACACACACACACCCCGACCCCCAATATAAACCAGCACTACAAACACATAGAGCTGAAGTATGAAAGCACAAGCATCATCCACTGGATGGAGTTCTGGATTGTAATTGGTCGTCAGGTCTGAACTCACTCGTTCCACAAAATGGTTCTTGTGAGTTTTAATAAAACCTTGTAATTGTTGTAAACTGCTGCGGTATAAGAGGAAGAAAACACTCGGATGTGCGGTTAGAAAAAAATGATCAACTACGTTATTTATTTAGCACGTCTGCACGTCACGTGTCGTGTTCATCCGCACTGCTGTTCCACCTCAATGACGAGGAAACACACACACACACACACACACACACTCAGTGCTGGA
>NC_071270.1:4952500-4965000 GCF_023375685.1 Ictalurus furcatus
AATCGGAGAAATCACAACCACACGAAGTGGCTTCGCGTGGTCTTTCGCAGTGATGTTTGCTTGTAAATGAGAGCTTTTAGCTGTACTCTTTGGATCAATGAGCGTTGTGATGACGTCACGTCACATGACGCGTCTCGGACCGAAACTGCGAATATAGCGGAGTTTGCTGGATTTCGCGTAAAATTTGTGTCATCGGAAAAATCGTGAAATCCTGGAGGGACTGCTAAGTCAGCTCTCGCTTGTTCGCTAGGTTAGCTTTTAGCGCTCTAGGTCGTTCAGGAGAGAGTGTGTTCAAACACGAACACTGAATGTGATGATGAACTATTTAGCCGTCTAAGACTTGTACACACTTTACACGACTGCTGGCGTATAGTGAGGGCTCCGTTAATGAGATGAGGCCGGTGCACAGCCAATGCACGAAAACAAGCCTCCTCTGTGTGTGCGTGTGTGTGTGTGCGCGTGTGTAAGCACGTGTCACTATAAAACCGTGAACACATCCATGACCTCACTGTTGGACGTTAGAGAGACGCAGGACATTAATGTGAGCCGGTCTGCAGAGGGATGGGGAGGATATGTGGAGAACAATGGCTCCTCAGAGAACATTTTACAGATTTGTGAGAGGAAATGACGAGAGACCACGAGTGTTAGAGAGAGAGAGAGTGAGAGAGTGTTTCCGTCAGTGAGTTCTCACTTGACCTGCTCTCCCTCGGCCCAAATCTGAGTCACGGGGACAGGTATAGGATTAAACCCCACTCACACAAACGCTCCTATTGTTCAGTCTGCCTTCAATCAGTGGGCGGTTTACAAAGTATTGGCACCCCTCTACCACATCCATCACTTCAAAATACATATAAACAGACCAAAAACCCACCACCAATGGGCGAGGGTGCCAATACTTTGTGCAGCACAACAAGTGGACTACAGTCAGTCTTAGCCGCCTAAAAGGTTCAGAACACTTTCACTCCGCTTTGGGTTCTACAGAGAATAACAGGGTACTCAGGGGAACACAGACGAAGGGTTCTAATTTTATAACATGGAAAAACTCAAAACGTTTATATATAAAAAAAAAAATAAAAAATAAAAAAAAGACAAAATCTGTTCAATTAACTGTCTAAAGTGTCAAGTGTTCATTTATAGTGTGTGATTTGAGATGCAGCTAAAGAACAGGAAACAATGACCATATAAGGAAAACGGAAAGCGAAAAGGGTCATAACTGCTCATTCTATACGGCTGTATACATTTTGATGATGTGATGTAAGGGAAAAGGAGAAGAAAAACAAAAACCTTATCGCAGCACAGAAGTTAGTTTAATGATCAGCAGGTTTACAGGGGCGTGCTCACACTCACACTCACACACAGTGCGGAAAAAGTGACGCCTGTTCCGATTCCTCTCACGTCCGAGATAACAGAATGAGGATTTAGCGCTTTCTACAATCAGAAACTTTTCTTCATTGTATTAAAATTTCATTCAACACTACATTATTAAACTTTTATTTAATCAGGAACTTTACAACCTCCTTTCAGAAAGAAACACTTCACAGTTCACGTGAACGCTCTAATAACCGTTATTACCCCTGCGGCAACCGTAACAGGTCACCACCGCGAAGCTAACTATTTAACAATAATAGAACATCCAAGTGTTTTATTCCTCTCATACCACAGCAATTTACCAACAATTATAATCCAATGCTTCCTCTATTAAAGAACACATCATACTTATCATAAGGTAACTATAAACATTCGTTCCCTCAGGTTTACCTCTGACTGTTACAAAGCTCTGACACTGGAGACTCCTTCCAGAAACTTCTACACGTTGACATTTTTTTGTCATTTATTATCAGTGGAACTCAACAGCAGTGAAGTGTGAAGAAAAATAATAATACTGCAGAACACAGTTTTTAAGTTTTAAGACAACTATTGGCATAAACACGTCCAATGTTCTAAGTAAGTGCACTAGGGCGATGAACCCTTATACAGTGCACTATATGTGCAATTCGGGATTTAAGCAAAGCAAAAACAAAACTGACTCTCTCTCTCTCGCTCTCTCTCTCTCTCTCTCTCTCTATATATATATATATATATATATATATATATATATATATATATGTATATGTGTGTGTGTGTGTGTGTGTGTGTGTGTGTGTGTTTATTCAGAATTTCCAGTTAGGCTAGCTGCTACCATGAATAATAACTGCAGAGTTAGCATAATTAACAGCTTTACTGATTGAAAAGCTACTCTGGTAAACATGCTAACAATTATTAGCTTCAGTTAGCTAGCAAACAATGAGTCGTTTCCTGATTAGTGTAAAATTCTACTCTGAGGTGGGTTAGCTAGCTAGCTAGTTAGTTAGCTCCCGCCCTTTGATAAACCGTTAAGATGACACAATTGCAGTCACGTGCTTGTACTGGAATTGCACCTGATTTATGCGGATTCCATTAAAACTTCCATTAGTCAATCAATTTCGATTTTATCATCAATCTGAGCTGCTTGTGTGAGACTTTCTCTACACTGTGGAATCTACAAAAGTCGTGCAACCTTCACATTCCTTTCGCAGCTTGTTTATATTCGCGAGCTAATGGCTAACGAGCTAGCCACCGCTCTGAGGTAAAATTCCAAACTGTACCGAGTGCTCGCGCTCTAAAGGGCCAATCAAATCAGCCGTAGTGGAGTGCGGTAGTATATAAAGCCCGAGCGGCTCTGCTAAACACAGGGCATAGACAGAGACGGCTCTGTGTTGTTGCCTGTCAGAGCCTGAAACAGTGACTCAATGGTGTAAAGCGTCTCCATGACCCACTCCAAACCGCTCACAATTAAACAAAAGGAAAACTGAAAGGCGTCATAATGAGTTAGCAAGCGTAACCGTAAGCTAACGGCGCTTTCGCTAAACTTCTCATCTTTCGCTTTCCGTCCTGGGTTAAACCCACTGAGGAAGCAACTTCCATCAGCAGTTATTTATTAATTATTCACGCGGGATTAAAATACCAAGACATTTTGAAGAGTCGTTTGGTTTATCGTTATCGGGTGTCAGGAGAAAATCTGCATTAAACCCAAGCTGAATGTTTAACATTAGTGCTTAATAAGTAAAGGATGCTAATACAGTTAGCTAGCAAGTCGAGGCCCGGTTGTGATGATGTGAACACACACAGACATGTGACTAAGGGAAAAACTGATTTCTAAACTAAACCGCTGCATACTGAAGGTAAAAAATAAAATACATAGCTAGGCAGGTTTCGGTGTTGTTTTTTTGTTGTTGTTTTTTCGTGTTTTATTATTGTCGTCGTCGTGGTCCCGCCCGGTCATGTGAACGTTACCTGCTGGGATGTGAGCTCAACATGCACGGATCGGGAAGCTGCAGCTCCGGGATTACTGACAGGAGTGGATCCGAGAGCAAGATCCCAAACCGAGTTCATCATTATCCGTCATTTATCTTTTCATCTCAGATCGCTCATCCCCGCGGACAAACCTTCATTCACACCCACAACTTTAACGAGGAGGGAAAAAAACAAACAAACCGCAGTTAATCTGAGCCCCAGCGGCTGTGCAGGATGAACACCGCAGCATAAACAAAACTAAAGTCTCCCTGACGGAGCCATTGTCCGACCTTGATTGGGGCAAATTCCTTCCTACGACGCTGATTGGTTCAGACGGGCTGTCAATCAAACGTAAAACCCGCGCTAAGGCGGAAGCGCGAGTCTGAAACGCGATAGGTTAGAACGCGTGTCAATCAATGCAAAGGGGCGGGGGAAATTATCCTCGGTTTACTCTGTGGCCAAATCCGCAACACATCCCTAGTGCACTACGTAGGGTACACAACCCATTATAGTTTTGTTGTCTATATAGTGAACGTATGTAGGGTGAAAAGAAGAATTTGGCATTCAGCCTAAATTCTAGTGTAGCACGAGGAAGTGATTAGTTATCACGTTACCATGAAATAAACAACAAGTGAATAATAACATGGAATGAAATTGAATAGTATAATATATATATATATATATATATATATATATATATATATATATATATATATATATATATAAAAGGAAATATTTGGGATTCATCCTGAATGTGACACAAGAAAGTGATTAGTATGAACTGGAAACTACAGAATAATAATTAATAAATAATAATAAAGAAATAAAGGACTGATTAAATGAATGATTGCCAAAAAAGCAGAGTCAGAGTTGTTTATTTTGCAAAAACAAACAAAAACATATTTTGCATGCTTGTTTTAAATAACAGAGCACACTACTATGTATTTAAAGAAATTTATAAATAAAATTGTTGTCGTTTTTAATACAGCTGTATAAATAATATTAGTGTTTTAATCAGCGTTAAGTTGATTCAAATGTTTTTAATTTCAATTAAATTTATAGAAATAAATTTATCGCTAGTTTTGTGTATTTTGTGTTTTGTGTGTGTTTAGGATTTTTCAATACTAACTGTGAGCTGCAAACCAAAGTTCATACTTCTACTATAACAAGAAAAACACCACAGAAGAAAGACACATGAATAAATAAACAAACAAACAAACAAACAAACAAACAAATAAAAGCACTGAATAAAACTGTACGCAGTCTAAGCTTGTAGTAGAATTTGCACCGGAAGGATACGCGGATATGAATGATCATTTTTAATTTTTCTTCTCTCGTTCCGAGTCGAGTCTTTGTGTTAATCTCACTGTAGAGTGTTCCTCGTCTCACCGTAAATACAGTACAGGTGCTGAACAGAGAGGGTCCGGTTCCCCTTTTGGAGTCTCGGTTCCTCTCAGGGTTCTTTCTAATGTTTCAAACTCACCACCTTAGTTTAACTTCATCTCATCTGTGGACTAAACCTGGATTCTCCCCAGCCCACAGATCATTGTTAAAGTCATTATTTCCTTCACTATGGCACCGTTAACGTGTAAAAGAGACTCGGTTTTTAGTAACAAAGTGAATTTATCATTGAAAAAAAAAATCATTTGATCTGAAAAGACAAAATAAAGGAAACCAGTGTGTGTGTGTGTGTGTGTGTGTGTGTGTGTGTGTGTGTGTGTGTTTACTATAATATACAGTTATGGGGTTTTGATACAGAACTAAAGGCATGAAACAGTTTGATATGTTTTATTTTTATTCCAAAAACATACAAAAGTTTGATTGTAAGAATCAGCTCAGTGTGAGTGACACAGACAAACCGGGAGAATCAACTGATTCACAGAAACAATTGCTCAACTTTACACTTTACATATTTATAACATTTAAGCATAAAATATAATCATTATTAGAGCTAGTGAAGATCTCATTACAATCAATCAGCAAAAGGCATCCTTGTATACTTTCTTTTACTTTCCTGCACAGCCTGTGTGTGTGTGTGTGTGTGTATATATATATATATATATATATATATGTATATGAGATGCATATTTTATTAACACTTTAGCGGAACGTTATAATACAATAAACCCTCTATTCAACAATTACACAATTACACATGAACATGTTAATTCAGACGTTACACAGATACGATCAGCCGGTGATAATCTTCACATTACCCTGTGTTTCCCCTTCACAAGAGAATCTCAGCTTTCTGTTTATTTCACATTTCTATGTGTGCACTGATTATAACCACAATCACTTCCTGTTTCCTGCTCAAACACAGTCCAGTCTGTGTCTCTGTCTACAGCTGTGTCTGTCTCTTATATTGCATTGCTCGTGCAAACGGAAAACGAAACAAAAACATAAAGACCATTGAAAAAAAATAATAATAATAACACTAATAACTTAAGGGATCAAATAAACCTGGTTTTACAATCAGAGAGACAAAAAATTCACCCCAAAAACATTTTACACCTGATCTTCAGTTTGATTATCGTATCATATCTTCATATGATTATCGCTGTGTTACAATAACGTTTTCAACTTGTACACTACCCCTAATCAAAGAGCACCCAACCAGGCTGCATGAATATTTCACTTCTGCACACTGTGTAGTGTATATTATATTTTGGATTTAGTTCACTACTTCTTATATGAGTGCACTACATAGGCACTCTCAGGTCTACAGTGACTCAATCACTCATCTAACACTCATATAACGCTCAACTAACGCTCAGATAACGCTAATCTAATGCTCATATAACGCTCAACTAACGCTCAGATCACGCTCATCTAATGCTCAGATAAATGCTCATCTAACGCTCAGATAACTCTCATATAACGCTCAGATATCGCTTATCTAACGCTCAGATAATGCTCAGATAACACTCATCTAATGCTCAGATAACGCTCATATAACGGTCATCTAATGCTCATATAACACTCATATAACGCTCAGATAACTCTCATATAACGCTCAGATATCGCTCATCTAACGCTCAGATAATGCTCAGATAACACTCATCTAATGCTCAGATAACGCTCATATAACGGTCATCTAACGCTCATATAACGCTTAGATAACTCTCATATAACGCTCAGATATCGCTTATCTAACACTCAGATAATGCTCAGATAACCCTCATCTAACACTCAGATAGCGCTCAGACAACGCTCAGATAACGTTCATCTAAAGCTCATCTAATTTTCAGATAATGCTCATCTAACGCTCAGATAGCGCTCAGATAACGCTCAGATAAAGCTCATCTAAAGCTCATCTAATGCTCAGATAATGCTCATATAATAGTCATCTAACGCTCATATAACACTTATCTAATGCTTAGATAACTCTCATATAAAGCTCAGATAGCGCTTATCTAATGCTCAGATAATGCTCATCTAACGCTCAGATAACGCTCAGATAACGCTCATCTAATGCTCAGATAACGCTCAGATAAAGTTCATCTAATGCTCAGATAACGCTCATATAACGGTCATCTAACGGTCATATAACACTCATCTAACGCTCAGATAACACTTATATAACCACTGGAGCTGATTAAGGTATAAGAAAGGCCCTAAATTTGTGTGTGCAGATGCTCAGTGTGAACATGTTAACTGTTTTGCACCGTTTCTGCCAACAAACCTCTTGACGCAAAAATCTGAAGGCAAGCGAGAGTTAATACATCATCAAATATAAGAGCCAATCAGGTTTCAATATGCAAATCAAGGTCGTGGGATACTGGCACAGCAGGAGGGGAGAGGAGGCTGTAGTTTATTATTCTAACTTCCAAAAAAAAAAAAAAGGTTCTTGAAAATATGCTTGTTCTTGAGGGTTTGAGGGTTTTGGGACAAGAGGAAGTGACAAAGCAGAAGGGAATAAGACAGAATTGGAACACAGCTGTGATCCTCGTTTATATGGCTTCAGGTTTCGGTGGTGTGGTGTGTGTTTGTGTGATGGGAAAATATTAAACACTGGGGGTTTGGGTGTTTTTGTTTTTAAAAGGAAAACTACCTTCTTCTTTTTCTTCTTCTTCTTCTTCAGTCGATGAGGAGGACGTCGGACTCTTTCAGGCCGAAGCGTGTCTTGTATTTATCGAACAGAGTGGTGAGAGATTTGATGTACATGGTGTGGTACATTTCCACCACGTCCGGAGTCGGCTCCTCGAGCTTGGGCACTGTGATTGGTTCTCCAACTAAAGGAGAGACGTTATAAAACGGTCAGCAAACATCCTGCTGTGGAGGTGAACGACCGTCTCTGAGCTCAGGTGACCTCAGGACGCCGGTCTCAGGTGAGGTTATAAACAGAACTTTTCCTGAAAACTCATGGACTTTGGCATAAACGCTATAGACTGTTTAAACAAATTATGAACTATAAACAAGTTCTTTCACTGATTTTTTTAAAAACGCAAACTGCAAAGCATTGTGGGTAAGATCCTAACGACCCGGTGTCTCTCTGTCTGAGAGAATCCACGTTAAACATTAATGTTATTAACTGTGAGTTATTAGGAAGAGCTCTGTTTACAAAACCGGCCTTGGACCAGCGTCCTAATATAGCCTTCAATCAGGACGTTAACCTGGAGTGTGTGTGTGTGTGTGTTTGTGTGTGTGTGTTTATTCTGATGCATTCTTCTGTACAGTGAAATAAAATAAATTCAACTGGATACAAATGAACAACATAAACACAATGAACTTACATGCAATTATAATAATAATAATAATAATAATAATAGAGGACATGAATGATTATATATGATTTATGAATGCAGTTATGGGGTGTGTGTTGTCTTACCGACGGTGTTGATGGGTTTTCCGTACGGGACGATGCCCCACGACTCGGTGAAGAAAAATCCACAGCCGTGGAAGATGCAGGGAGCGAAACCCAGCAGCTTCTGCAGCTTCCTCTGAACCCAGCGCCACCTCGAACCCTCATCAAATATCACCTGCTTATACGACTCGTTCTCCCCGAACGAGTACACGGGCACCAGGTCCGCTCTGAAACACACACACACACACACACACACACACACACACAAGCTCAGTTAGCATCACCTCACCAACAGCATTCCTAAAATATATTCATTCTAGGCTTTATGTCGTTAACACGATGCTAAACTGGAGGCTACACGTTTCTACTATCTGTCAGCTACATTAGTGTCGTAGCTCCAGCGCAAAAACTCCAAATGTGTCCCAGCTGATGGAGTGGCCTGCATTTGGGTTAAAGGGACATGCTGGACATTTTATTTGCTATTTTTATTTTCAGATTCGGGATTAATTCCGTCTGAAAGCGCGAGATTGTTCTGGGATTTTATTTCTAATCTTCTTTGGAGTTGCACCATTAAGAATATTCACAAAGCTCTGTTCAGACCTTTATTTCATTTGGAAAGAGATTTACAGTTGCCGTGGCAACATTAAAGCAGCCCTAAGCGTCTCTGGTCACTGCGTGAAGAGTTTACTGTTTATTCTATATTCTGTTTTTACTTCTCTGTTCAATTCTGCTCTTATGGCACCCTACTGAACAAAAGAGTGCACTAAATAGCTCTTTATTTATCCTTTTAAACATTCTCAACAATCTGAAATAAGAAACAGATGTTATTTACTGTATCAGGACGTAAAAAGAACAGATATACATGGGAAAGGAAGAAGAATAAGAATGCTTTAAGCGCATAAGGGAAAAAAGGACAGATGCAGAAATGAAAAGAAAAAGAGGGGAAAAGGAAAATGGAATAATTTTATACTGTAAAAAAAACAACAACAAATAATAATAAAAATAGGACTTTTTAAAAAAGAAAAACAGAATAAAATGTTGATTTAGATTTTTATTTTTATTTTTTGTGTTTTTTGTTTGTTTTTTTACTTTTGATTTTTCTTTTAAATTTAAGTAAATGCCTCAGTCTAAAGGAACAAAAATTTTGAAATAGAAGAATTGATAATAATAATAATAATAAACAATAATAATAATAATAGTAATAATAATAATAATAATAATAATAATAATAATGGTGATAATAACAATAATAATAATAATAATGATGATGATGATGATGATGATGATAATAATACCAATAATAATAATAATAATAATAATAATAATAATAATAATAATGGTGATAATAACAATAACAATAATAATACTACTAATAATAATAACAATAGGAATAATTATTATTATAATAATAATAGTATGCTAATTTATCATTTTTCTTTACCATAATCACCTACTCTGTCTATTTTTAACCATATTTTCTAAAATCTGCAGATTTGTTATTGTTTATTTATTTCTTAATGCTTATTGGTGTTTGATTTTCTCGCCCTGCTCTTTAAACGCTTCCTCCGGACATGTCTGTGTATTCGGTGTATTTTTCAAACTAGTTGTGAATCACATAAAGAGTCAGAGAAGGGATGGTTTAACTGGTGTGTATTTGGCAGTGTGCATGTGTGTGTGTGTGTGTGCGTGTGTGTGTGTGTGTGTGTGTGTGTGTTTTACCCTTTCTGCAGTGCGAGTTTGATGAAGCCTTTGCGGTTTCTCAGGGTGACGGAGTTAATTCCCGGGGTGCAGTTGAGAGACTCAGCAGCTCCGCCCACCACGATGACTACTGCGTTCCCCGTCCCGTTACAGGACAGGAGGTAATCGATGGAGTTCCGATTCACCGGACAAATACCTGATCACAGAAACACACACACACACACACTGTGTTTGTGAAGGTGTGTTATCTAAAACCTGCTGATGCAATTATAGTGAAACTCCTCGTCTGAAGTCAGTCTACAGATTAATAAAGTAAATAGATTAAAGTCCCTACAGTTTGTATTATCTTTATATTTCTGTGCTGCTGTAAACAACAACGAGAAAGCTCACTTTTACACGACGCAGAAAGAAATCTCATGCCAGCATCTTATTCAAAATAAAACTCTCTACACAGAAAGATAAACACGGTCACGCAATGCCATTTCTAGCAGTTAAAGTTGTGAGACGGCTGTTGCTAGGCCACTGGGAAATAAGGGCGTGCCTCCTCACCTCCAGACATTAAATAATCCCTCAGCAGGGGTAAGCGGAAGTTTCCGGCCAGCGTGGCGAGGGACGGCTTGATCCCGGGGAATTTCTTGGAGAATCCGGTGGCCTCCGTGGAGAAATTACAGAACGCTCCGAAGCAGAAGATGCCGTGAGGATGGTAACCGAAGATGTAGTTACGGTTGGGAGGTAAGTTATGGGTCTTGATGAGCTGTGAAAAAAAATACACACGACATCTCATAAATAATACAATAAACACTTTTCTTTCTTTTCTTTTTTTTTAAAAAAAAAACCCTTAAACAGTTTTAAAGGATGCACAATTATTTATTCCCACATTTTGCACCACGTCTGACCCTTTTCGCTTTCCGTTTTCCATATATGGCCATTGTTTCCTGTTCTTTTCGCTGCATCTCAAATCACATTCCATAAATGTTCACTTAGGGCTGTTTATATCCGTATTAATCTAGTAGATTTGTGTCGTGTGTAGAGTTTCTCCACATACGCTCCACAGTTTAGGGTTACTCCGTTGTCCCTTAAATGTTCTACGTACAGTAGAACCCAACAACAGAGTAAAAATGATCCAGTGAACCGTTAAGGAGCCCTGGAATAACTCACTGGAAGAGTGCACCGAGTAGCATGAAGCTAAACCGTTAAACCCCTGACAGGTCCAAGCTGTTAAGATGGAAATAATGAGCACTCATTTGTACTTATGGAGAAATCTTCTTTAAGTTCTTTAAGGGATCGTTGGAGAATGAAATCAACTTGGGAACAACTTGGAAAACACCGTTGTACGTTTGTTATCGAGGTTCCATCCGTGCTGACGCTTACAAGGGGTTAAAACGTGTTAGATAAACAAAGTCAAATATTGCATGAGGTTTGTAATTGAATCATCAGGACAGAAACTAGGCCGCGCTATCACTCTGCTTTTCACTAATCTCTGATCAATCCCCCACTGACGAGATTTTACACGTTAATTCCTTTAGCAGCTCTTCAGCGCCGTGTGATTCAAAGTACCGAGACATGGCGCTCGGTGAAAGTTGAAATCCTCGTTAACAGCGGAAGTACGCTTCTAGTAAGTCGAGCATTAAAATGTAAAAACGATGGGACCCTTTACAGGTTTTTTTTTAAATCGCTTTTCAAGTCTTGGAGCCAGAGCGATGGAGTTAGTTTCCTGTAAATCTGCAGATAATCTTCATGTGAAACTTTTCTTATCAAACTAGCATGTAAATAAACAGGTTTCATCATCCACACAGACAGGGCACCGTTCTAAAAGAAGAGCTCTCTACATGTCATGACCACACCGAGGATCGATAACGCTATGAAGTGTTATTAAGTCCCAGTCTCGACCTTTGTCCTCTTTTTTTCTTCATGTTCTCTCCTGGTCTTTATCTCATTTTCAACCCTGACGAAAACACGGAAGAAAAACACTCTCTCTCAGCAAACAGCTGCGTCCTATCAGGACGTGCAAAGTCTACAGGACGGCCGTGTGGCTCTGAGTAAATCCCCGAGCCGTCCTGATCTGATTCAGGTGATCAAAGGGGAAACAAACAGCACGCAACCGACGGCTGACCCGTCTTTACTGTACGCTATAAAACCCGACATTATCTCACCGTTACGCTTATCTGTGAAGATATGCTGTGCTGGAAGGAACAGTGGTTCAAGAGTCAGCTGCTCTGAAGTCCCGGCATTTTGTCTTTAGAGGTACAGGTTTCGCAGCTCTGGTCAGATTCTTGTCATTGTTTTATTTTTGATACTATGTCAGATACAGAGTTGGTACTGTACTGTACTGAACTGTACTGTACTGTCTTTCGTCAAATTATGGATTAAAATAACCAGTTCTGATCCTGAGATCTCGCTCCACATCACAGCACGTATATTTTAAAAAAGATCCGTCGCTGGATCAGAAACATCCACAGACAAAAATCACATGACGTAAAAGAATTCTTTGATGGTGGGTTGAGATCGTGAGGCTTTAGTGACACGGCGATCAAAGATGGCCGACGACTAAGTAGTGTATACGTCAGTGTGAGAAAGGAGTGACACGGGACAGCTACGCAGACGCTGGTGGAGATGGAGAAATGGAAATGAAAGCTGCTAATGGACAGAAACATCACAGGAGGAAAACCTGACCTAACCGCTC